>NC_071616.1:39916306-39968806 GCF_014839835.1 Dryobates pubescens | reverse complement strand
TACAATTTCACTTGACAGAACTCCCATTCCAAGCATTTCAGAAAGGATGGCTCAGGCCGCAGAAACTCGAGGATTGGTGTAAGGTTATGAAATAAATAAAACAGTGCTTGTGTGTATTTAAATCATAATCACTTGATGGATCTTGGCTGAAAATAACCCTGCAAAAATCACAAAACTGAGATCAGATTAGTGATGCCTTCTACTGCAGATCTTCACTGACAGTTCCACCAGTCAAGCTAAGGGGTTACGTATGAAAACACAGGATCAGGAACAAGCTGCTTAGAACAAGGATAGGAGTTGCATCTTTATCTGCGTTTGCCAGCACCATGTATTATTACATCCTTGGTCAGGTCTTCACTTGCTCTGTTTTCAGTCAGAGTTAACAGAGGGAATCCTCTTCAGACAAGAGAGAGTTGGTAAGAGAGGAGGAGCGTTCTAAATTCTGTGGAGAGTGCAGACGCTGCAGAGTCAGTGTGTGATCTAGCCAAGAGAACCTCCAAGGCAAAGGCTGAGGGTGCTTAACGGCCAAGGTTTGTAGTGAAAATTGAAGCCAATCATATCCATGTGCTATTGTTCTTTCAGTGCTAATCTATATTCTTTTTCACTCCCCATTCATCTCCAGCATTAACAGAGACTTATGCTGCCTTAGAACGTTAACTTTGTGTTTCCTTGTATTTCTTTCTGGTGTTTGAATCAGATGCCATCCATGGCATCCTCCACCCCTGTTTCCAGGGGCTGACACCAGCTTCCTGGTAAAGCTACAGTATGAGAGGGGATGTACTCAGATGGGTTTCTGCATTTGGTGGACAGAAAAAAAAAGAAAATTCATTAGGCTTACTGCAAAGCCATGCTTTATCTCAGTTGTTCAGGTGAATTCCTCAACAGCATTGACATTAAAAGGTTTTTTCTGCTATTTGCTCATTCCTTCAGATCTCCTTGCATTAATACTGAGTAACTCATCTCCCCTTGGAAGTTACTTATTTTTTGTTCTCATGGCACTGCCACAGAGGTACTCTCTGCAGATGAATCCTTAGAAGATCCAGCTTAATGCCCTGCTACAAGCTATGTCATCAGGGGTCTGCCATCAGGTGCAGCATGCTCTAGCAGCGCTGACATAGCCAAAGCAGAGAGGTATTTCTACTGGCCACCAGATAAGACAAAGGAAAACTAGGACTACATTTTCCCTTTCAGAAGACAGGACCACAGACCACAGATATGGCAAAAGAGTGAAGTGATAAACCTTCTTTGCCCAGGGTTAGAATTGTAAAGCAGAAAGGAAAGAGAAAGCATCTTCCGTCAGCAATGAGGGCTTATGTGTAAGAGCAAGAATTATCTTCTCCAGTGACAGGAAGCATGTGTGTATGTTGGGGGGGGGGGGGATCAAAACAGTGTAAGGATGACAAACAAAAGAAATGCCTCTCTAGTGTGAGCAGACAGGAAAGGGAAGGCAGAGAAGAGACACAGCAGGCTGCCCCTACTCAGCCACTGAGAATCAGACCCATGAGAAGACATGCTACTGCTTCCTCACCAACCAAGATAAATTTTGCCAACCCTTGAGATCCAGAACACATACACCAGCATCAGCAAAATTAGTAAGACTGGTTTCAAGTTATTAGGTATATGAAAATAGTATTTTAAAGGACTTACTAACATTCTGGTGTTTCTGCAGCCTTTGTGCCCTTACATTTTCTACCCTTTGTTATCCAGTGGCTACTGTGGATGCCAGAAGTTTACTTTAATATTTAAGACATAGTCTGAGACTTCTGGGGAATATCATGAGTCTACAGACTCTACAGTCAAACATCATGTGACTGGCAATAAAAGTGTGAGCTTTGGCAATAGTAAAATAGAAAAGGGAAATAGTGGCTCATTTCTTTAGGTGAATGGGATCACATAGATATATAAACTCATGCAGTGTATTCTGCTCATACTGCATTCCAGATAACTTTTAAAGCCTTTGCATTAATAAATCTGACCTTCTACTTATAAAGTGTATGACAAAATTATTACCTATATTAATTATTTTGTGTTTAAGTTTCTGTCTTTGGGTCTTTTGGGTGGCAAGAGTATTTCCGAGGCATGGTGCTGCTGAATTAGGATGGAGCCAGTGTAGTCTGTACCTCTTCACACTGCATTTCAGAAAGATATCTCTTTTGGGACAGCACTTACACATGTGTAAGTAGTAAATACAAAGCTGTATACATTCCTGACATTCCTTGAATGACAATGGAGCTATCCATGTGTTCTTCTTGAACTTCCTTAGCATATGCATAAGAAAGACATGATGCATATTGTAAATGTGTCTCTCTGCATATTGAGGCAGCATATATGAGCCATGACTTAAAGTCTGCAAGAGGAGATGCTTGCTTTTTTAGAACTCATTAAAGCAGTTGGAGGAACAGTAGCTTTCCCTCCTGCATTTGTTTCTCCTAGCCTGACATGAGCCTGATCTATAGCCTGTAAGTCAATGAATTGTTCTCATTTTGCCCTATATCATCAACATTATGAACGTGGTGCTTATGTTACTCTGGGAGTAAAGAGATGATTTGGAAGTTATTGAGCAGTTTCTTTGTCCCTATAAGCGACTCGTACTTTGAATAACAGCAACAATCTGATTGCTTTTGTTTTGTTCCTTAAATTGGTCATAAATTGGTTAGATGTTTTTAAATATTTTGGTCATGTGATAGCTTGATTTCTTCACCCCCATCTCCAGATGGATATATTCAGATTGAGTTAACTTGAATCAATATTTTGTTAATGCATTTTAAAGGATTCCTACATTAATTATAAATGCTATATACTTTATTTATGGCAACTTTATTTGTTGTCTAGATGTGGAAGTGCCTAACCACTGAGAAAGATGCATTCCAAAGACCTGATGATCTTCAGGCTCAGAGTGGTTGCCTAAAACACTGCAGTGGAAAACTTTTTCTGTTGTGCTAGGTATACATTTGATTAGTTGCACGTGTTGGAGGAGTGAGCAATTACAACATTTTTATTTTAAAGCCATCTGTTTCCCATCTTCTTCTGATTCAGCCTGTCTTCCTTGTTAGCTTCCAAATTCAGTTTTGATGTATTGTTACTCAAGTGTGCAGTGCCTTCTCATCAGAAGGCAATCCATGGGAAGAATTGAAAATAGAAAGCCACTCAGTCACTGGAATTCCAGTTTCTAGAAAGAACTCCACTGAGGTGGGCGTCTCTTTCATGCTCTTTGCAAGTTTAAGGATTTCTCTTTCCTGAATTTTGTCAGAAGTGGGTCTACAGATATTTCATACACTTCAAACTGGACAACCTGGTGAAGGCTGTTCCAGATGTTTAGTTCACCTAAATCAAAGCAAGTTTCTGAATGCTTATTCTTTTCTCTTTTTCTCTTTTTTTTTTTTGGATATCATTACACTTGTCTTGGTTTATGTACACTTGTGACTGTGAAGAAAGATCTTATGCTTGTGATGGAAGGCCACTGAGACACAGTCTCAAGCTGCACCAGGGGAGGTTTAGGCTGGATGTTAGGAAGAAATTCTTCACAGAAAGAGTGAGTGGCCATTGGAATGGGCTGCCCAGGGAGGTGGTGGAGTCCCCATCACTGGAGGTGTTTAGGAAGAGACTGGATGAGGCACTTAGTGACATGGTCTAGTTGATTAGATGGTGTTGGGTGATAGGTTGGACTTGATGATCTCGAAGGTCTTTTCCAACCTGATTAATTCTGTATTCTGTAAAACAAACAATGCTTATTCCATTCCAAGTCACCAGGAGCTATTTAACTGGTATAAATACATTAGTGGTGTAACTAATTTAGACCACAGTGTTACTATTTCTGACACAGGTCCAGTCTGTATTCTCATGATGTGATAAATCCCTGCACGTCAGCAATGTCTGCAGCCTCCCTAGTGAAGATGCAAATTCATGTGAAATAATAAGTGAAATTGGAAAAAAAATCCCAGATATAAAAATGTGACTTTTACAGCTCATTAATTAAAATTGACATTGCAGGGTTTCAAGAGATTAGGAAAGGACACTGCCATTTTATTATGTTTTGAAATGTTTTCAATGGAGCAGACAAGAAAATTGTGTAATTACTGGAGTTCATTCAACTCTTTAGTAAAGAAACCAAGGCTTCAATCTTAAACAGCATTTGTAGAAATCAAAGGAGCTAAACTGAAGATCTTTCCAAAACATCACAACTGCTTTGTGATAGTTGATGATGTGGACTACCCCTTCATTACCAGCTAGAACACCTGAGAAGGTGCTGAGAAAATAACATAGTGTCTTTTTAAATGACTGTAAACCTCCAAGATTTTTCAAGGAGATTATACAGACACACTTCTATCTGCTGTTTTGATTCAAGTTGTTGATGTGTGATATTCTTTATTACGGTATTAGCACTCATGTCACAGCGATATCGGAATTAGCATATAAACAATCAGCGTAATGGAATGGAAGGATAAAATTCAGGGATTATTATTATTTTAAATAAAATGCTTACCTCTCCCAAAATGCAAATGTTTATTCCATGTGTGTGTAATTATAATGCTCCCATGATAGGTGATAATTTTCCGATTCTCTTTTATAGTCTCATTTAACTCGTGTTTATTCTCTTGCATCTGTGGTCTTCATTCGACGCTGGACGTCTTAGTGTGCTGTAATACAGAGGTTTTTTTGGTTTTAACCTTCAAAGGAATTTAGTTGAGCAGATGCTACATTGAACTAGTCAGAGTAGAAAGGAAATTATATGGCTTTTAAAGGGCACATCTAGCATATCTACTGGGCTAAAGTAATTCTGGCAATGCTTCAAAGGATATAACTTTTGATGGTAAAGTAGGTAGGCTACAGAATGAAATCACATATGGCAAGCTGTCAAAGTCTTCCTACACATTCAGTACATTTATATAAGTGCAAATGGATGCTGCTTAGATGGAGTCTCGAGCAATTTCCTGTTAAATCTGCTCTAAGATTATCTGATATTATTTGGCTAAATTATCTGTGTAAAAGCTGAAGACAACTTTTATGATCAAATATTTAGAAATTAGGGTGGGTGTTTTTTTTTTCTTTTTGGCAGATAATCTGAAATATGAACTGCAGTTGTATGAACACTTGAAAGCAAAGGGCTTTCAGTAATAGCAATTATATCAAAACAGGGATAATGAATTGCTGTATATCAGCTTGAAGAGGACGTATTTATAGGTCAATGATGTCAATAGCTATAGTTCTCATAGACACCTCAGTCTTACCCTTTTATTCCTTGCTAATGCTAAGCAGACACAGTTTTAACTTTTAATGAGATTGGTGACTATAAGAATCTCATTTCACAATGGAAGGGAATGAATAGTTTACAAGGGATGGGTATTTTTCACCTTTCAAAAGGCAAGGTAAGAATGGTTCCCCTTCTACAAATGCTGACAGTTGATAATTGTCCACCTTCTTCCCCTGCTAAAATAACCCAAACAAATCTGAATGGTTGTACTTACTACAAACACAAGCTTTTAAGGCTGTTGTGGGTTAGTGGTTTTTGTGGGGGTGTGGTGTTTTTTGTTTGGTTGGGGTTTTTTCCATTCTGTTAATTTTGTTGCCTAATGCTCCAGTATAATCACGAAATGCAGGATGCATTACAGATGAGGTTAGCTCTCTAGCTAGGAGTACCCAGAGTCTGGCAGAAAGGGACCTGGGGGCTCTAATTGACAAGCAACTGAATATGAGCAAGCAGTGTGCCCAGCTTGTATTAGAAATGCTGTGTCAGGCAGGAGTAGGGAGGTGAGTGTCCCCTTGTACTCAGCTCTAGTGAGGCCACTCCTTGAGTATTGTGTCCAGTTTTGGGCACCTCAACACAAGGTTCTGGAGGCAGGGCAGAGGAGGGCAATGAAACTGATGAACAGCCTGGAGAATAAATCTTACTAAGAGCAGCTGAGGGAGCTGGGGCTGTTTAGTTTGAAAAAAGAGGAAACTGAGGGGAGACCTCATCACTCTCTACAACTACCTGAAAGGACATTGTGGAGAGGCTGGTGCTGGTCTTTTCTCACAGGTAATTAGTGATAGAACAAAAGGGAATGGCTTCAAGCTGCAACTGGATAGGTTTAGACTGGACATTAGGAAGTATTTTTTCAGGACAAGAGTGGTCAGGCATTGGAATGTGCTGCCCAGGGAGGTGGTTGAGTCACCAACCCCAGATGTGTTTAAAGGTGGTTTGGATGTGGTGCTTGGGGATATGATTTAGGGGTGAACCTTGTGGAGTAGGGTTATCAGTTGGACTTGGTGATCCCAAGGGTCTTTTCCAACTTGAATGTTTCTGTGATTCTGTGATTTCTGTGATTCTTACAGTGCTGAGCATATACATTTGTTTTCTGAGTTTGGACCATGGGCATACTGAGGAGCTATGGTAGGCTGAAGCATGTTTAATTTTAACAGGGGATGGTGCATGGTGGTTAATGCAGTTGTTTGTTAAAGTTTGGAGTCTGTTTGGCAAGGATAGAGTATAACAAGATTTTGCCATTGAAATTTAAATCCCTCTAGGCAGACCTTTACATTCATTTGGTCCATCTCTCACACTGATGTGTGGTGGCAGCATGTGTTCCCATCACAGATCTGTGGTTTCTTCCCCACTCTGGAACTCTGCATTCAAGATATCAGCCCATCAAGGTATTCACATCTTACAGCATCCAAGAGCAGAAAAGGAGTGCAGAAATGCACAGTTTTTGTGAGGTGTTTGTCTCTTATTTGGGCCCAGATTCATTGGCATCAATATCACAGCAGTACTGTAATCATGTGCGTCGCTGTATGGATCACATTCTTGGCCCCCGATCGTAAGCATGGGGCATTGTGGATTGTAGAAGTAACTAGAGGGAAGGGGGTGGTATTGATCTGTTTAAGCAGCAGTTGCTTGCTCAGTGGCATATGACTCGGGCAAATTTCAGTGCACTTTTATTGGAATGGCAAATAGCCTCTTGCTGGTACAAAGGCAACTCCATCTGCCAGTTCCAAAACCATTTTCTGATGGAAATAGGAGTGTGATAAGTGCTCAAAGGAAATCTTACTGCTTTAATGTGAGTGGAAAAAGAATGCTGTTGTATCTAGGCTGGGCCTTAGCTGAAATTTTCTAAATTATTAAGTCTGAAACATATGTTTGTCCTGTAAAATTTTGTTCTAAATGGTGGTAAATCTGACAATGTTGCAAGGAACTGAAAACAAGTTTTCTGGGTGATAAGTTGCTAATGTTAATCAGCAACAGCAAAAGGAAGTGCTACAAGTTGTAATAAAATAGTCTATGAGTAGAAGGAAGGATTAATACGCCCTAACAAAGGCAACCATGCACACAAGAAAGCTGTGAAGCTACCGCTATGTATAAAGCTATTCAGTTAATACTTTGAAGGACTGGAGCTTGGACTTTTGAACTCTCATTAAAATCAGTGGCAGTCTCACCAAACACAAAAGTTCTGGACAGAAAGATGATGACCAAAATCATACATTCACAGTTTCAAAATCATTTCAGTAGTCAAAATGCATTGATACTGTGTGTTAGCATTTTGTTACTTCATGCCCTGTTTACCTCCATGAACACCCAGAGTCAAGGCGTAGGTCATGTGTGTCCGCTTGACCCTTTGGCCAGCCAAAACTGTGAAACTACCTGTGCTTACAGAGGCAGGAAATGAGGCGCAGTGTTTAATTGTTTTGTTGTACCGAAAGCAATTACTCAAGCCTGTAAATGCCTCTTGCTGTCTATATTTAAAATATGAATGTCCGACATCTGAATTCTGGAAACCTTAGCTGGACGTCTGAAATAGTATCTGGCATTGAGCAGCAGCCCCTGCTCAGGAAGCAAAGAAACCAGGGAGTGTATCAAAGTCTATCAGTCTCTTGCTGGCCTCATGCTGGGAGAAGAGGCAGGTTTCATATTGAATGGAAAGCTCAGCATGTTTGAACGTTGTTGCCTCAGCTGTGTTAGGGCTTTACTTTTTAAAACTGGGAGCTTTGCTTCGAATGAGGAAGATGTTGTTGTTTCTGTAGATTACTGTCCCAGAAGTAGTGCGTAAGGGTAGACAAATGAGAAATAAACATATTCCAATGCAAAAGTGATTTTACAAACCAACTCATTACCAGAATAAAAACTTGATTATCAGTGCAATATGCACACAACTTTGAAAGAATCAACTTTGACGCCTCTCCCTTCAGGAGACTGAGATTCATGCTACACAGATGCAGAGAATTAAGTCCAAATCCACTTAATTTTATCCATAAAGTAACAAAAGGTTTCCCCCTGAGGAAAGGGCTTGACATAGTCCCCGAGCAGAAATAACCTAGATTAAACAATCACTGATCCAAAATACAAACACTTATGTTCCATTTGCTCCTTTGGCTCCACAGTGAGCAGCAAGCATGAATTAAAAAGTGTGAGACTTCCCTTCAAAATACCATTGCTCTGTGGCATGTTCTTGCTTCTCCCAGGATCCTAGACAAGGTGTTCAAAGTGACTCTGTGTGGTGAGAGCTGAGGAATAGAGATAGGCAAATTGAGGTCCAAAAATCATCTGCTTCTGTTCATCTTGTGAATAAATGAAACCGGGGATATGGCCATGAGGGAAATCTGAAGCGCTGGTGTTATCTTTCCTGATACCTGCAGTCATGTGTAAGACACAAGCACAATTAAAAATAGCTGAACTAAGGCAAAACTAATTGCTACATATGCACAGTCAAATGGAAATGGAGAAAAGGAGTGATAGTGCTGGCATTCTGTAGAGAAGGCTTTCTCTCTCACAGAGACGTGTATTTGGAAGCCCCATTCCTGGGAGTTTTTCATTCTTCACCACTGGTGTCTTTGCTAGGTTGTTTGTAACACTTTTTAGGATTTCATTTTTCAGTCCTGTGGTGTGGTTTTTGGCTTCCAGTGGGTCACAAACAACTATTCTTGATGTACCTTCGTTCAAAGTAAAGGGTGCACTTCAGCAGTGAATTTTATCCATTATGTTAATATTCAGAAAGTTTTTTACAGTAGAATAATATCCTTTAACCTCTGTGACAATATGAAGGCTGTTTTCTCTTTGTAAATGAGAATGGTTTCACTTATTACAGAAGTGTGGCATCTACTGAAAAGAATTGATACATTTTTGTAATAGAAGTATGGTGAATTGACCCTGGCTGAATGCCAGTTGCCCACCAAAGCTGCTCTAGCACTCTCGCTCTTCAGCTGGACAGAGGAGGGAAAATACAACGAAAGGCTCTTGGGTTAGGGTAAGGACAGAGAAAGATCACTCACCAATACCACCACAAGCAAACCAGACTCTGCTTGGGGATGTTAATTTATTACCAATCAAATCAGAGTAGGATCATGAGCAATAAACCCTATCTTCTCCCCAGCAGAGGTGCAGGGAATGACGGTTACAGTCAGCTCATCACACCTTTTCTGTGGCATTTCTCACACTCTTCCCCTGCTCCGGCGTGGGTCCCCCACAACAAGAGACAGTTCTCCATGAACTTCTCTAAAATGAGTCTTTCCTATGGACTGCAGTTATTCATGAGCTGCTCCAGTATGAGTCCTTTCCACAGGGTTCAGTCCTTCAGGAGCAGTCTGCTCCAGTGTGGGTCTTCTGCAGGGTCACAAGTCCTGCCATCAAACCCACTCCAGTGTGGTCTTCTCTCTCCATGGATCCTGCCAGGATCCTGCTCCAGCATGGGCTTCCCACAGGGTCACACACCCTCCTACAGACATATCCACCTGCTCTGGCTTGGGGTCTTCTATGGGCTGGGCTGCAGGTTCATATCTGCTCCACTCTTAACCTCCATGGGCTGCAGCGATGTAGCCTCTCTCATCATGGTCTTCACTACAGACTGCAGAGGAATTTCTGGTTTGGTGTCTGGAGCACCTCTCCCTCCTTCTTCACTGATGCTGGCATCTGCAGAGGTGTTTCTCTCTCATAGTCTCACTCCTCTGTGAGTGAGCACAGCAATTGCTACTGTGCAGGGTTTTTTCCTCTTCTTGTTTCCCTCAGTTATCACAGAGATGCTACAGCTGTCACTGATGGGCTTGGCCTTGGCTGACAATGGTTCCATCTAGGAGCCAGCTGGCATTGGCTCTATCAAACATGGGAAGAAGCCTCTATCAGCTTCTCACAGAAGCCAGCTCTGTAACCCTGCCACTAAAAAAGCCTTGCCATGCAAATCCAGTACAAGAAATAAAGATTGAATCCTTTGATTTTGGTTTTCTGATCAAATTCTGGAGGTTCAAAAGGCAAAAATAACACACAATGATCACTCGTGGAAGAGAGTGTCATCATTTACATACATGCTAAAAATTGTAGCTGCTGAATTTCACCTAAGGAGAATGGTTTTCCATCTTTCAAAGCTCTATTACAGGCTGGAACACTTCTGCAATTAGGATAGGCTGAGGGAGCTGGGCTTGCTGAGCTTAGAGAAGAGAAGACTGAGGTGGGGAGATTGTTGCTGCCATCCAGTACCTGAAGGGATCCTACAGGATGGCTGAAGAGGGAATTTTTGTAAGGGTATTTAGCAATAGGACAAGGGGGAATGGTTTTAAACTGAGGGAGAGTAGGTTCAGATTGGATCTTAGGAAGAAGTTCTTCAGTATAAGGGTGGTGGGACTCTGGAACAGGCTGCCCAGGGATGTGGATGCATCCTCTATGGGGGTGTTTAAGTCTAAGTTGGATGAGGCTTTGAGCAGCTGATTCTACTTGAGAGGCGTCCCTGCCCATGGTGGGGAGGTTGGAGTAGGTGATCTGTAAGGTCTCTTCCAACCTAGCCATTCTATGGTTACATCTTTGAGTGTGTTTATTTTACCTATGTAAAATCTATTTTCACAGCCTTTTTCAAAATAAGCTTTTTGGCATGTTGTGTTTCACACCTATTTAAACGTGTTAAATAAGAGCTAAAGTAAAAGGTACTTAACTGGAGACAAATACTGCTTTTAGGTTACAGAGATAATGTCTGTTGTTGACAGGAGGTGTGACTGTAGCATGCACCACTCAGGTTTTGCATGATGTGTCATAACCTGTACAGTTTATACCTTTGTAGGAAATCATGGGAGTCGGTTGTTTTATTCTATTTCAGCGTAACTCTTTTGCCCATTTCAGTTCAAGTACCATTCTACCAGAATGCAGGTTTTCTACTGATATGATATTTCCTAGCTGTAGGCATAGCCTGTCCCTACTACTGGCTGTAATTTACTTTGTGGTCTCTGTCGCCTTGAGCTTGCCTTCTGACTAGTTTGTTGAATGATGTGCTAATCCATTATATTTTTCAGACAAGTGTATCGACCAGTATAAACAGACTGGAGGGCACAAACCTAAATGAAAGCTATACTACCTTGAATCATTTAAAAAGCTCCTGCAGTGGTGGCAGTGCAAAATAACTTTTCTCTTTACATTAACTATAAGGGGGAAATTTCAATAAATAAGATTGCAGGGAGAGGGGGATGGAAGTGGAAGCTTTGTGAGCCATGTTACGCTGCTTTTCTCATGGATATATTTAGTTATAGGAAGAAGAGACAGATAATGCTAGTCAGCCACTTGAGAATGTGCTTCTGGATGATAAATTTGAAACTGACCCCCAAGCCCTGCATTACCTGCCATTTCCCATTGTCCAGACACTCTCACAACACATGATACATGTTTGAAGTCATGTATTGTGCTGAAACATTTTTACACAAATAAAGAATGGAGAATAACCTCACTATGGAGCTGGCAAAACCGAGGGCAAAGGATGCTGCTTTCTGATCTTTTTTCTCTGTAGGAGACAGGTAGAATCCAATACCTGGTTGTGGAAAAAAATATCCTCAGGTATTTTGTCTTAAGAAGAAATATCAGGAGAATGTTTGACTTCTCAATTTGTACAGCTGGAGCGAGATACTCAAGTTCCTACCTGTCAAAAAAAAAAAAAAGTGAATTAAAGTTCCAATAGCAACAGGAACTTTTGGCTAGTAATTCAAATCTAATCTGTGCAAACGAGTGATGTTACAGGAAATTATGGTTTTCAATTAAAATTGCAGCTCCACAAAACTGTAGTAATCCCATGATAAGAAGAGAGGGGATAATTTTCCCTTCAAGGCACATTTGATTAATGTTGAATTTGGAAATAGTTAAACTGTGAATTACTGGAGTGTCCACAGACTTCGGTGTTACGACTCTGAAAAACAACTATCCCTAAATCTCTCCTGAAACAGAAGATTCTGAGACAAAGAATAAAATAATTAGATGTTTCTTTCCCAAAGTAAATATTTTTTTTAATTGTATTGGTTGGTTTTTTTTTCAGTTTCCAGTTTAGTCCCAGGATCCTGACAGGAAAAAGCTGTGATTTCTGTTTAATAATTCATTGTCAAGATCTAGCTGCATTTTTCTATCACCTTCTTAACTTAGAGGGCAGCTATTACCTACAAGCCACTAAAAGAACTGTGATGCAAAAGAGTCATTACAACTTCATATATAGGACTAAGGGTGTTTCAAAAATCTGGGCTTATGCTTTTTTCCAAGGAATTAAAAGCCCTGAGCTGCCTCTTCTCACTGTCACAAATGTACAGATGACAGTAAGTATTTTTATTCACTCTGTGTTACTACTCTTAGAGTGATGATGTTTGTGTGCTCACTTCTTCCAAGAAGAGCAAAAAAACTGGAAGCAGCAAGAAAAACTTTTATCTTGGGCTTAGCAAACACACAGAAAGTATTTTTTTGTTTTGTATTCTGATGAGTCAATACTTGTTTAAGTTCCCTTTTTCTTTCAGTTACAAGAATTGCGAGGGCTTTGGGGGCTTCTTTTGTATTTCTTTCATCCTGTAGAGCTGCTTCCACGTTATTGGAGTCAACAGGATACCAGCAGTGTAGTCTTTCCCAATATGGGTACTGTTGATTTAACTAGCATCTAATGGTATTTAGAAAGCTTAATTTCAAACAAGCCTTACCTTTCTGACCATGTCTTCCCAGCTCTTGAAGTGTTTTAATCCATTTGTGCTTTCAAATTAAGGTAGTCATCCTGCATATCAAAATACCTACACTTTATCAAGATCAAAGCTCTCCAAACTTGACTTTGCATCTACATAGATGGCTGTAAACATGACACTGGACTATTACCTTGGCTTCTCTTGACAGAACTGAAAATTGGCCATGCAGAGCTATCCAGAATGTATAGAAAATGTTTTCCTTACGGTTTATTTGTATATGAATGCAGCAAAGAGCTTAGAATTAATAGCTATCTGTGCCAGTTTAAAGAAAAGTGTGTTACTTGCTTCATTTCACTGCCTCACACAGAGAAACTGCTGAGCAGGATTTGATCACTATACAGGAGGAGGAAGGGAAGGCTTGTAGGTTTTTCAGCCAATTTTAAGCATTTTTGAAATAATGTATTCATAGCTAGTACATGCAATAAATAATATAGACCATCATTAAAACAGGAGGGGTTTTTTTTTTAAGTAGAGGCTTGGCCTTGTAAATGACAGCTTTCTAAATAAAATAAAAATTCAAAAAGGCTAGTATACTCTTGAAATCTCTATTTCAGAGCATATGACTTGAAGCATGATGTGCCAAAAACAATGTTTCCTTTATGTAGCATAAACATTTGCATAGGAGCTTGCTGGTTTGTGAATTCCAAGCAGCATAAATATTGATATACCATGCTTAGCTTCCCACATACCTTCAGTTTGGTTTTGTCTAAATTATGGAAAGGGAGATACAACTGCGTGAACCGTTTTAAAGGCATGTTTCTTTCTAACCTCTGCTTGCTGAAGTCATTGTTATTCAGGTTCTTCTTCCGAACCGCCACCACCACACCCCCAAACCCTGCTTCATGCAAGCATGCACATGCACGTGCCCACTCCAGTCTATCTGTATAACAGTTTCTAAACATTGACATCCCGCTTTACAACAGTGTAAGATTTACCCTAAAGATGGCACAAGTCCTATGAGGAGAGGCTGAGGGAGCTGAGATTGTTCAGCCTGGAGAAGAGGAGGCTCAGAGGTGACCTCATTGCTCTCTACAACTACCTGAAAGGTGGTTGTAGCCAGGAAGGGGTTGGTCTCTTCTCCCAGGCAACCAGCACCAGAGCAAGGGGACACAGTCTCAAGCTGTGCCAAGGGAAGTTTAGGCTCGAGGTGAGGAGAAAGTTCTTCACCGAGAGAGTCGTTCCTCATTGGAATGGGCTGCCCAGGGAGGTGGTGGAGTCACCATCCCTGGAGGTGTTCAAGAGGGGATTGGACGTGGCACTTGGTGCCATGGTCTAGTCATGAGGTCTTGGGTGATGGGTTGGACTTGATGATCCTTGAGGTCTCTTCCAACCTTAGTGATACTGTGATACTGTAAAAGTAACTCCTAAATAAATCACCTGAGCCTGATGGAAAGAGAAAGCCCTCCCAAATCAGAACTACCAAAACCAGTTTGTAAAAGAAAGAACATAAAGTGCTTCAAACGATGGAGTTACATCAACTGGTTAATTGTAGTTGAGAAATACGTACATGCCAAACGTTCAGGGAAGAAACATTAGTTCTATTGCACCACTTATAATAAAAGGATTATATCAACTTTTTTTTTTTTTTGTCCTGAGTACTGGCAAAAGACATTGAAAGATTATTAGTGTCAGATTATTTTCCCCCTTGTAGCACTGTGTACCCATGAGAAGTGATTTTGTTGTTGTTTTAGGGTAAAGAGAAGGGATTATATCACAAACTTGCTGTGCAGCAGATGAGCAATAAAGTCTTAGCAGAGCAAACCTGCCCTGTTCAGTGTGCTGAGTGCTACTAAACAATCAGTCTGATGCATATGGAGGTGGCCAACAGGAACTGGGAATTGCTGTTTGCAACACAAAAACACCTACTTTGAATGAAAAGAAAGTAAATTGGGTAGAAAAGTACAAAGTAGGGTTTCCATTTGGCGTATCCTGGTGACTTATTTGACTCTTCTTTCTACTAAAAGTGAGCCCACCTTATCTTTTAATAGAAATTTGCAGTCTGTACTACCAAAAGAATCAATATGTGCTAAAACAACAACCACAAAGAAAAAAAAGAGCTGCCTTATCATTTATTAAAGAAAAAACCCTAAATATTTATAATAGACCAGTTTAGTGAAAAACAAACAAACCCAAACTACTCTCTGTTACCATTCATTATCTGCTGTTTCTTTTAAAGGTGTTTAGAAACAATTATCTGATCTTCTGTTGCCGCTTGCAAGGTGTAGAAGGAGTTTTGATTGTACAGAGAAAAAAAGGTCTCTCAGTGGCCATTTGATCTTTATTTCCCTTTTTATCAAACAGGTAACCAGTGGCTGCTCAATTTGGCATTTGTGTTGATAGCAGAGGGTCCTAAAAAATAACACCTCGCATTAAAGCTCCACCCTGAACATTGTGAAAGCAATGTCATTGCTCAGTGTGTGAGTTCAAAAGCAAACCGTCAATACCAAAAGGATGAATTGAGAAGAAGATAGTGGCAATCACTAATGTAAAGTTGTACTTAAGTGAAGCAAACACCTGAAGTAGCAGTGGACTTTCTGATTTTCTCATTTCATTTATAGAAAAGGCCTTTAGATTGTTGCCCATAGTAGCAGAAGCTATGAAACGATGGATAGAGATGTAACTGCCAAACATGATTTTCAGAAGCCTTCAGTACATGAGCAGTGGTAAACAACAGACATTTTTCTTTGTTTGTTTGTTCCTTCTAGTAAATATTTTAAGATATGTTGGGAGGAGAATCATTTGGAAGGCAAAGAACTGCTGCTAACAAGTGATACTAATCTTAAAAACAAAGGCATATGAAGTAAAACCAAAGAGGATATAACCCTTATGGAAATGAAGCAGAATTTCTGTAAGGATATGTAGCCAAAATGAGGAATATTCACTAGAATATAAGCTGCCATACAAATAATCTTCCCCAAAGAGATAGCTGCGTACTGGGGACAGAAAACAGATCATAAAGGTGCAGTCATCCACTGTGATTGGGAATTCAAGTAATAAACACTGTATAATGAAGTTTCTTAAGTATTTGAATTGCAAAGAAGTTCAGCTTTCCTTTGTCATTTTTCTATGCTGGTGAGAAAGGATATTCCCCTGCAGTATGTCTGTGTTTAGTAGGACAGCTTGCTTCAATTTTTTGGTGGGAGAAGGAAAACCCAACTGCTGCTTGAAATAGATTTTGGGGTATTCGTAGGTCATGCTAAAATAATTTTACAGCTTTAAAAAAAAAAAGCTGAATTCTTTCCTAAGAAAGAAAAATATCCATTATCAGACACAAAGGGGAAAAAAAGATTTTTAAATAGATACCCATCCTGTTATATTTTCCTCCTAGCCTGATGAGAAATCCTAGCTGTGACTGACTTGGCTAGTCCTCCTATTTGATAGTCAAAGAAATATGTTTGAGTTTATTAAGAACTTTATTCCAGGTCAAGGCAAGTGGCATTTCAGAAGCCAATAACCAGAAAACTGTTGCTCATTTTAGGGAAAAGTAATGATATTGTGACCATATTCTCGGTGGTATGTTTCTCCAATGCTTTGTAGCATGTATAGAATCATAGAATTGTTAGGGTTTGAAGGAACTTCAAGGATCATCTAGTTTCAACCCCCCTGCCATGGGCAGGGACACCTCACACTAGATCTGGTTGCTCAGTGCCCCATCCAGCCTGGCCTTAAAATCCTTCAGGGATGAGGCTTCTACCACCTCCCTGGGCAACCTTTTCCAGTGCCTCACCACCCTCATGGTGAATAACTTGTTCCTAACATCCAGTCTGAATCTCCCCACTTCTATTTTTTGTTCCATTATTTGTAAACCTAGAAAATGTGTCTACCAAAGGATGAAATAATAGAAAATATGATTATCAGTTAGGGTGAGACTATATGCTGTGTTTTTATATTTCCTCTTTCCTTTCCCCCCCCCTCCCCTTTCCCTCTTGCCTTCTTTTGTAAAACAGTAGAGGATGGCTGTCTGGCTCAAGACCTGGCATCCCAGCTCTCAAGCTAAACAACGTCTAATAGCTCTGCCTCTCAAAGTCAAAATATTGATTAAGGAAACTCTGAATAAAGCACTTCAGAATAGAACTGAGCAGAGAGCATCCATGATTGAAAACAAGTGCCCTTATTATTTCTTTCCTGGGAACTAACCTACAGGAGGTTTCATTGCTCAGCTATCAAATCAGCATTTCTATCCACATTCCAATTGCCCCTGCCAGTCCAGAGTTTGGATTATATCCTGCAGTCTAGCCATCTAAAGACAAGTTATGCCATTTTAGTGTCAGATGACCACCTTCCTTCCATGTAGGAAATGGTCTGCTACATCTTAAGACAAAGATTGCACTTTCTATTGCATAGAGGGAATACAAAGTGTATGCAGTTTGCTTTTCCAGAAGACACCTTGTTCAATTCCTCACCCTTAAAGCAGTAAAAAACCAAAATAGCCAAGGTGCAGTGGCTTCTGATGAATTACTTAGCTAGGAGACACCTTAAGCAGTAATCTATAAAAGGATTTTTCCCCCCCCCCAATTTTTAAATTACAATTTCAGGGACTGAGAAGTTATAACCAGAAGTCATGGGAAAATTTTCTTCTTTCTAAGCATTCCAAAAGCATGAAACACAAGCACAATAGCAATTGAGGTATTCATCTGCTAATTTCAAGGATGCTTACTTCATATATCAGATACTGACACAGAAATAATGATCACAACATAGAAATAGATTAAATTTTGCCCCTGAAACACATGACTTCACTTTTATTCCATACAACATCTCATCCATGGCCAGGCAAATCTCCTTATGTGGTGAATGTGCTGTATCATTCCATACCTTCCTTTCTTCAAGCATGCTGAAATAGAGGTATGAACAACAGCTAAACCAACCAATTCTGTGGGTTTGGGAGCAGGTGTAAGCAGAATAGTGAAAATCTTGGCTGAAAACCAGAGTAGCTGGGGACAGTACTCAGTACATGACCAGTTTTAAGTTTTGAGGTGATGGGCACTGTTTAGCTGTCAGTGTACACAAATAATACTTAGTCTTAACTTCTTCAGCTCATGATTCTGTTCCTTGAAAAGCATGCTCAGATTTGGGTAGCTATAAGGGAACGAAAAGACAAGGATCCTTCTCATGCTACATTATTCTTTGTGTAATAAAAGGCATTAACTCTAATGAACCCCGTAGCTCTGACCTCTAAAAACTGTTGCTGTCTGAGATGCTTAGAAACAGGGATTTTCTGTAGAGTGAGATGCTCACTCTAAATGAATGTCTTGAAACTTCACATGAAATACTGAGTCAACTACTTTAATGTGAGTAAAAGGTTTTAAAGTTACTTCATTAATCAAGGATAAGGGTTCCAAAAGTGCAACATGCAAAATGATTGCTTCTAAAAAAGAGACTCACCTGTTTACTCATAAGAAATACTGAGCAGCTGGTGATAGGCAGCAACCAGCTATGTTGCCAAGAGATGCATATTCAATGGATCTAAGCGCAGTCTAAGTCCTAAGGATTATCTCAGTATCAAGATAGCGATCAGATCTACACACCTCAAGATTTGGGATCCAGTTTAGAAAAGCAGAGAAGCACAAAGAGATATTTTCTGATCCCTTCAGTCTTTCATAGTATCCTTTTACTCTTTTTATTTCAAGCCCATTCTGTCCAAACAGGGTGCATGAGATGAAAGAGACAGGCAAACAATGTTATACTGAGTTAGTTGGAGAAGTGTTCTCATTTAAAACTGTTTCACCTTCTGGTTTTGTTTTTTTGGGTGTTTTTACTGGTAGGTTCCTCCTCTGCCCCCTGTAACTTCTAAGGTCTATAAAGTATTCGCAGACTGTAAGCAAAGTGCTTGTATTCATATGTGGTCTGGTTTTTGTTTTGCTTCATTTTGGTTTCCAGAAAAGCAGTAAAAACTCTTATAACTGCTTGTACCTAAGATTTTTGCATAGAACAGATACTCTAAGCAAATCTGAGGAAATTATTCTATTTATCAAGTGCATTAATTCTTTTTACAGAGAGGACAATAAGGAACTGAAATCATGTGCAACTATCCTATCACAAAGAGCAGCAAATTTGAGCAAATTCTGCTGTAGGAATCATTGGAATGGATTAGGACCTTTTGTGAGAACAGAGCACGCTCAATTGTAAGAAGTCCTTATTTTGGTTAGGAGTTTCTTAACAGAGGCAGGCTAATATGTCTAATTGCTTTATCACCTGACAAAGCTGCATCTTTTGCTTCAAGCAGTGCTAATTCAAAGATCAGAAAAAATTTGAAGCATAGGAGCAGTCCACATTGTGAGCCCTGAATGTGTTTGTTTAATAACCCCTTCGTGCGGTTCCACTTTATTTTGTTACTCTTCTTACAGATTATTTGTCTTAGATGAGTGTCTTCTCAGAAATTAGAGGCTTTTCCCCATCATGTAATTAGTGTTTTAAAAAGAAAGCCAGGGGTTTTTGTGGTGTAGGAAGTGAGATAAATACAAGCCATGCTTTTCTAATTATGAGGCTCTGTAAAAACACTCTATAAAGCAGATGTACTTTGCAAATTAGAAGTTGGATTCAGCCTTTCTGCTGCCTTAACGTGGATTCACTTTCACTCTGTGGCAGGAGTTGTGGCAGCTGAAGTCAGGTGTGGTTTGAATTCAATCCTAAAATAATTGTACTTATTTTGAAATAATTCTACCTTTGAAAAACTTGTATGTCACGGTTCTGCTACTTTCTATTCTCTCTTGTTTGAGGTAATTAATATCTGTGAGATTAGCTTGCAGATATTTGAAACACTGACTACTGTTTCTCTTCAGTTGCTGTGTCATGGTTATAATCAGTTAAATTGGTACTAGTAATTTCTGGCTTTTTAATGCTGCGTTGCAATATTCTCATATATTTTAGTTAGGTGATGAAACAATGCAACCCAAGGATTTCCAGTGATGTCCCACATTTGACAACATTTTTGATGAACATATATCACAGTATCACAGTATCACAAAGGTTGGAAGAGACCTCGAGGATCATCGAGTCCAACCTGTCTCCACAGACCTCATGACTAAACCATGGCACCAAGTGCCACATCCAGTCTCCTCTTGAACACCTCCAGGGATGGTGACTCCACCACCTCCCTGGGCAGCCCATTCCAATGAGGAACGACTCGCTCGGTGAAGAACTTTCTCCTTGACTCAAGTCTAAACCTCCCCTGGCACAGCTTGAGACTGTCTCCCCTTGTTCTGGTGCTGGTTGCCTGGGAGAAGAGACCAACCCCCTCCTGGCTCCAACCACCTTTCAGGTAGTTGTAGAGGGCAATGAGGTCACCCCTGAGCCTCCTCTTCTCCAGGCTAAACAATCCCAGCTCCCTCAGTCTCTCCTCACAGGGCTGTGCTCAAGGCCTCTCCCCAGCCTTGTTGCCCTTCTCTGGACACGTTCAAGTGTCTCAATGTCTTTCTTAAACTGAGGGGCCCAGAACTGGACACAATACTCAAGATGCCCTCTGTTCTGTGGACTTCATCCACCGAAACACAGGGACAAAAAGTGATTAAAAATTGAAATGCTGAGAAGTCTGGTTGACTTCTGGGAGAATAAGAGGCTGGCTTTTTACATCCAGCTTCCTTTTTGAGATTCAACCTCAGGTTTCAACAAGAATTACTTTACTAGATTTCTTCCAATTACGTTTAGCACTCAGTGACTCCCAAGACCAGGACATCCACTTTGAGGTTCTCGGGATCTAACTGGCATGTTCTCTTTGGTGAAGTCAGTGAGATTAGGTAATATGCTCATGGTGTCATTTCCTGCTAATGGGAAACAGGTAGCTGCTGGAGATCTTCCCTACCCCTTTTCACACAGACTCCTCTGAAGCATTTCACAAACTACATTTTAAGCTGATTTTTGATACTTGTGAGATTGTGAAGTATTTTGGATGGCAATAGAAGAGGATAGGCTGAGAACTTCTGAGAATTTATCTTCATATTGATTAGGCTCTGGTGATACCACAGGGAGGATGTACATGAAGATTGGATTTTGTACTATTTGGACTTCTTATTTTCTGAAACATCAACAGGGGTAACAAGTTTGTGGGATTCTCATAGTTGTTCTGGGAGGCTTGACTAAAGCAGGCAATCCCCTTCACATATTGTGAGAGTTGTTCAAGTATCAATAACTTTTATTCATAGTATTGCCTCTGCAAGTTCCCATGGGTTTTCATTTTCTCTTGGGGGTGTTTAGACCTTTGTGTTTGTTCAGTAAGAGAGGAAACCTCTTCAATATTGATAAAGTTTCACTGTATTTTTCTTAGGGTTTTCAGACACATCATTTTTATTTTTCTTTGGTGAATTTCTGGGGTCTAATATGCAGCTTTCTTTCTTTGTCTCTGAATAACTGTCCCTTTAGGAGATAACGCAGAACATTGTTTAGTATATCATGAGAATAATCCCTCTACCAATAGATTGATTGCTCTACAGCTATTCATCCAAAAAAATAATTCACTGTTCTAGTCATCTTTAATTTTATATAAGTACTTCCTCCATTTCCAGAAGAAGGAAACAGCTTCTTAAAACCTTTCATGCAGTAAGTAGTTACCTCCTCAGCCAGAATGAGCATACTTATCTTATCTTTACACGTGGAAGAAATAAGGGATATTGATATGGATAGGCAGATCCAAAGCCCTATGCAGCCACAAGAGATATTTCCCTAACTTCTCCAAGAGCTAAGTGAGGCACTCAAGAGCTTTCTCAAGATGTCAAAGTATATAGTAAACCCAGGCCTCTGTTTATGCATCTTTTAATAGTTTCCTCTCTTGCTGTTTAACCATTTTCTAGTTTTGTTCACAGTGAACTGAGTGACACTGTTTAATGCCACCTCACTAGTTTCAGCAGATCTGAGCTCTGTTTTAGCTGATGGGGTTGTTCCTCATATTTTTCTTAATAAAACTCTCCAGTAGCTGCAGACAAATCGTAGCTAATGGGGAAGTGCCTACAAGGAGACCAAAATTAGAAGAGGTAAAACTAATTAATAGCTCATCCAAACTAGCTCTTCATATGAAAAATCTCATTTTGCAGTTAGTGTATTGTGTAGCTTAAATGCAGCCTCTTCCAAAGTATGTTTACCAGAAAGAATGTCAGTGTGACATCATCCAGTATTCTTCACGGATGAAGATAACACTGAACTTTTATTCCCTATAAATAAAGTGAAAATCTCCCTAGTTTTAGGAACACTAAATGGTAGCCAAAGACTCCATTGTGAACGCTGAAGTTCCTCTTGTAGCCTAACGTATTCATTTGTATGTATTGACAGGGAAATACAGAATCATAGAAATGTCAGGCTTGGAAGGGACCTCAAGGATCATCTCGTTCCAACTCCCCTGCCATGGGCAGGGACACCTCACACTTGAGCAGGTTGCTCAGAGCCACATCCATCCTGTCCTTAAAAACTTCCAGGGATGGGGCTTCCACCACCTCCCTGGGCAACCTGTCCCAGTGTTTCACCACTATTGTGGTGAAGAACTTCCTACCATCCAATCTTCTAGTTTGGCTCCATTCCTCCTAGTCCTATATTGCAAACCATTAGAATATCTTTCTGACCATAATAATTTTGCCACTGACTTTTTTCTGTGTGGGTTTTTTCTTTTTTCCAAGTTACTTACTGAATCTTATCTTCCTTGTCAGCAAAATTAGAAGAATCTCTACTATTCCCAAGACTGGACACAATTCACAAGAATTTGCAAAATGTTCTGGCAGAACTAGTACATTGTTGTAACTTTACTAATTAGAGTTATCTGTAGAGTATTAATAATGAGTGATTTTTATCATGCCAGAAGTTACAATATATCACGTCTTCACTCTTTTTTGTGCCCTGTGCCTTTTCAAGAAGCAACCAATAGAGCAACATTATTGCACTTTGGATTTCCACTGTGTGGAAATCACATTGTTGAAGTGACATGGGAGTAAGTAGCTTGGCCCAGGAATGCACATAAGTCATTTGGCTGGTAGTATCACTTTACAATTGGATTAACTTGTGTAACCCTCTGCATGTCAGTTTGCTTCTTTGCAAACCAAAAAAAAGAGATCATATTCTGCATCTGAGGATGAGTATTCTCTTCAGCTTCTGAACAAACATGATTTTGAGCAAAATTACAGAATCTTTTTATAAGATAGTACTACTAACAGCCTGTACACATTGATTCTCTAGGTTGGCTACTGTAAGTACAAACCTTACCTTCTGACTTCCTACAAAATCAGTGGAGTTGATAGTTTGGTTCCTGGATGGTTTTGCCATCATCTTTACTTGGTTGGCTTATGATCTGAGCTTAGGGATAAATATAGTAATCTGCAAATACCTTCAGTACTGTGTCCAGTTCTGGGCCCCTCAGTTTAAGAAAGACATTGAGACACTTGACCGTGTCCAGAGAAGGGCAACGAGGCTGGTGAGAGGCCTTGAGCACAAGCCCTATGAGGAGAGGCTGAGGGACCTGGAGTTGTTTAGCCTGGAGACGAGGAGCCTCAGGGGAGACCTTATTGCTGTCTACAACTACCTGAAAGGTGGTTGTAGCCAGGAGGGGGTTGGTCTCTTCTCCCAGGCAACCAGCACCAGAACAAGAAGACAAAGTCTCAAGCTGTGCCAGGGGAAGTTTAGGCTGGAGGTGAGGAGAAAGTTCTTCACTGAGAGAGTTGTTAGCCATTGGAATGGGCTGCCCAGGGAGGTGGCATCTATGGAGGCGTTCAAGAGGGGATTGGACGTGGCACTTGGTGCCATGGTTTAGTCATAAGGTCTGTGGTGACAGGTTGGACTTGATGATCTTTGAGGTCTTTTCCAACCTTAGTGATTCTGTGATTTTGTGAAAATACATTATTTTGTTGACTCTTACAGGAATTAATATGTATATATGTACTTACTGACTTGCTTTGTTTTAATGGGTTTCTGTGGCTTCTGATGGATATGTCCTGGACTGAAATTTTTACACTACCCAAACAGCAATAGAATGCTATTGCTTTTGTTCTATTTTGAAACATTTGTGGTAAAATACATCCTTTATGCCTCATTGGCAGCAAAATTTATTTTATTGTCGTGTTTAATTAATGAGTAATTCTACCATTTGTGGCAAATGGCCAAAATATTGTCTTCTATTTTTAGACTGTGCCACTGTTTAGATAAAGTAGCTTAGGCAAAATTTATCAATCTAGCATATTCTTTGAGTTACTCATCTAAGGCATTATGGATGTTAAATATTTTGAATAGAAAAGAACTGTTTGAATGACTCTGAAAAAAAAGTGTTTTATTGAACAAACAGAAATAAAATAGGTATTGTCCCTTGAGATGCTCTTAAATCAGTTGCTCTGCTAAACAGCAGTTAAGAGATTCCGGTGCTAAGTTCTGTACAGATGGCAAGAAATGTTTACTTGAGGCAGAGAAGTTTCAGTTCTATTTCATTTTGTACCAAAATAGAGAGATTTTTCTCTTTTCTTTCTTGGGTGGCTTGCCATTGGTGAACAAGTAAGCTTAGCAGAGATCAGCTGTTGAAGGCTTTTCACAGCTTTCCTCATTCTTGCACCGGGGTGCTAGTGGACAGTACAGCACTGCACATAGCAGGTTTTGTTAAAGACACAAAAGTATGGAAGCAACAATCATTAATGGCTAGTGTTTGTATTTTACTCCTCTAAGTACAGTTAGCATGTAGAAGTTTCAAGGCAAAGAGTATGCATTTCTGAAATGTCTCTTCCGTATTTATACCGCGGCTACCACATTTGTATAAACAGAAAATTACTCCATTCATGCTTTATTAGCTCTTCTTTTGTACCACAGCCTTGACCTCAGTCATCATAAATTGAGAAATAGTGGGGAACTAATGGAGACAGATGGGAATATGGCTTGCCATTTACTCAAATTGGTAAAGTAATTAACCTCAAGGTGCTGGTTTGCAAGAAAAATTGTTGGAATATCTCAGGGCGCTGGTAAACAGACTCCTGCTTTAACCACTTCTGACAACTGCATCATAAACTAGACTTATTCTGTTCAATTGACCTGTCAACGTCTTGAGTCCAAATAAAGATTTGTATTACAATGCACTTGCTGAGAAGTGGGAGAACACTACTGCTGTTTCTTTTCAAATGGGTTGCTGTTCTCTCTCTGCTAGATAGGAGCTGGAATGTCATATATTCAGTCTTCAGCCATTATATTCCTTAGAAATCTTCCATTACTGATTGTGTGACAGCTTTGTGACAGCAGATGGTAGTCATTTGGCTTGAGAAAATGAAATGAAAAAACATGGACCAGACTGACTGGGCTCATTTAGAACAGCAGTGGACAGAGGCCAGATCGAGTTTTTATTTATCGAGGGACATCGTGTAATGAAGCCAGTTTCTTTTATTTTTTTCCCCTTTCTCTTTTTAAACCCTGCAGACTGGGTGAACGAGGTAGATTTTCAACATATTAGTATATAAATCAAAGGGGTCTTGTAAACAGGGCTGTTTTATCAAAAAGCCCTCTTCCATGTGACAGCTTTTGAATTCTTCTGAGTTCTTCCCTCATCCATTTTTTAATTTCCCTCTCTCAATGTAATGGAAGCATCTTTGAGATTTATTTTGCACGCATTCTCAACTGGAATATGATTATTTTTTTTTCTTCAAAACAGCAAGTGAAGTCTTCAGGGGACCTTTTGTAAGTTGGTTTACATGGGTTCAGCTCAGTAACTGGAAGAGTTTTGATTATCCAAGCCCACGCAGTTCTTGCTTTGATTTGCAATTGAAGCAGCCATGATTTAAAAACAAAAAAAAGAAAAAAGCAAAGGCTTTTTTGATATTGTCATAAAATGTATCTGGAAGGCATATGTCAGGGGAACATACAGAGTAATCTTCATCTAGAGTAAATACAGCCATTCAAGACAGATGAAAACTGGAAACATAGTGTGGTATCTCAATTTGATGAAAACTCAATTGGTTCAGAAACATTCAAGGAGCACTCATTCGTAACTTCTGCTCCCCTAATTTATCCACAGACAACTACAATGGCATCCAATAATGCTTTGCTGCACAGCACTGATGCCGTGGCGTTATGACCACAGCGATTTCAACAGTTTCATTAGGAGTTTGGGTTTTTTAAATGAATTTCAGGATTTTTAGGGAAGTTAATTCCAGGCCAGTGGAATAAGATGTTTTAAAAGACATTTGTTGTTCTCAAACACAAAATTTTCAGCAAATAAGAGTTTTCCCAATAATCCCCCCCCCTAAAATTAAATTTCTCACTAGGCATTGTGATTTCATAGCTCATGCATTTTATATTCAAGGTAGTCTTCTTTGAAATGTGTTATGAGTTCAGAGACTGTGCCAAGGATAATTTGTCAGTGTCACCTGCACTGGTGCGTTTCCATCATTGGATTAAAGATTTGTTAATGTGTAATTGATAAAGAAAACACCAGGCGGCATTTTGCAATGATGGGTAGAGGTTTAGAATAGCATTTTATATTTTTCTCCTGACAGGCATAACATTTTATGGGGTTTTTAAGCCAATGTGTTCATACAGACAGAAATCTCATTGAGTTCTTTGAACGGTGGTTCTCAGTAACCGTGTTGGTGAGTTCACAGCACCTAATCCACGTTAGCAGTCAGAGTCAGTGATTTTTAAATCTATGGTCAGCTTGCACTCTTTCACAAACCTCTCTCTCAAAAGAAAAAAGGGCCAAAAAAAAAAAAAAAAAAAAAGAGGAGACAACCACCTGTGGAAAAGGGGATAAACCAATAGCACTTGTAAATGAGGGGACAGAGTTCAGTCATCATTTCATTCTGTGAAAATATGCAGGTTAACCACGTTTGTTACCTGTGTTGTTTTCTCCTGTTTTTTGAACATTTTAATTTATAATCAGACAACAAGAACAGATGTAAGAGTTGTAATTTAATCATTTTATTGCTATCTTTGTGTATTTTGAAGAATTAGGTATTGTACTCTTGGGAAGCCATATTTTATGCCTAGTTGAAAAAATGAATAATGTAATAATATGCAAAATGTGAAGTTTTAGAACTTCGCTACTGACTAAGGCATATAAACTAATGATCTAGTTAAAGTCCCTTGTGCACCATAATAAATATGGACTAAATTTGTCATTATAGCTTTAGACAGAGGTTTCAGGCTAGAGATTTAATTATATCCTTTTTTAATATTCATACTTCTAAACTACATAATTCCTTTCTACTGTATAACAGAGTGCTATATTAAAACAAACAAAAATGGCAGATTACTAAATAGATATTAACGTGGAGTCAATAAGCATTTAATTTCTGTAGAGAACACTGCAAAAAAAAAGAAAGAAAGAAAAAAAAAGAAGTGCAAGCTTCTTGTTGCTCAGATCTCTCCTTAGATGCCTGTTGTTTGTACAGAGAGACTGCCTCCTGTTTTAGAGATGACTTTTGTTACAGAGGTTAATTAGTTATTTATGGAACTCATAAAGGACACAGAGGGGCAATGCAGGAATACCTTTTGTTAGCCATTAAGAAACAGACATTATTGAAAAGCCTAATTTAGTCTCCATGTGGTACTAGACTTAGCTGAGACTGGCTCATCACATTCAGACTCTGCTTAATGGGGTCCAAATATTGATGACAATTAATAATGCCGGAATAAAATACCATCACGTTAGAATGTTTATCCCATCCCACCTGTCCCTGTAAGAAATACTCTATTAACTTGGATTTAAAGACTTTGTTTCTTTTTCAGTATGCTTTTGACCAAATTCTCACATTAGGGTCATCAATTAAAGCTCAGCTTTAAAAGAAAACCAACCCAGACTTTTCAATCCGCTTTCATATTCCTATAGACGCCTGTTAAGTAAATGAAGAGAGAAAAGAAATAGATCTAAATTAATGAGTAGTGTTCCATTCTTTCTCTTGGGAAGGCCCTTAGATGCAATCAGAGCAATGGAGAAGTACAAAGGTAGCAACAACAAATGTGAAGATAAAAAGGAGCCAGAGCAGTAACATACATTTTAATGAAGAATAAGCAAAGAAGAAATAATATTTTATGGGGAACTAGAAGGAAAGTGCAAGACAAACAATGAATTAGTTAGCTTAGTCCCTAATAATTTACAGTTTGGGTTGGCTCAGTTGGGAAGAATGGCTTCCAAAGAGGCTACGGTGGAGGAACCATGCATTCCTTTGGGAAAAGCCACTGTCAATAAGTCAGTCCTTTGTATACTCAATAAAATATTGTAGTTGGCTGATAGATTTGAGCCTGTAGGATCCAGGTCTAAAAATGTCTTTCATCTAGCTAGTGTTGGGTGTGAAAAGGGTGTTTATGACTTTCAAATCAACAGTGAGGGTCTTCGATTTCTCACTGCCTGCTGAAATGATCGTATTTCTTGGGTTTTTGTTTGCTTGCAAATGCACTAGCTAAGACAAAAGCTAATAGTTTCCCAAGAACAAAATTGCTTTTGTTAAAAAAGGGGAAATTCTGTGGGTGATTGCAGCATATTTTTCATCTGGCTTTCCAGATAGGGCTAGTGAGTGATTCTGGGTTAGTTTTGCTTTAATAGTCTATTATCTAGTATTGTAATTATTATTTCTGGTCTTGCTTATCCATACTGAAATGCTTTTATTTTATCAGAGGGCGTATTATAAACATTTTTACATATTTATACATTTTCTTATTATGCAAATTGCCAGGAGCTATGACAAAGGTGAAGGAGAGTTAAGAATAAAGTAAGAGGACTTTGCTAGCAGACGGTCATTCAGTAGCTGTACAAAGGACATTATTTCTTCATTTTCAGAACTAAAATTAATCAGAGAATTAAAGTCATCAGAGTGTTTTGGTGGAGATGTAACTAGCTGTTCCTGGGATGGTCTGAAGAAGGGGGAGAAAAAGCTGCTTTCAGTTCACTCCCTTGATTTATTTATCTCCTAATGCTGGCTGAAATATCGATATTTTCAGTGTCATTTTATAAATACACTTCTTTTTTCCCCTACTGAATTCTCAACAGTGACAATTCTGAGCATATTCTTTGGATTTAAAAATAAAAACAAAAAGTAAACATATAGGGCTATATATTGTAATCATGTAACCACGTGAAAGTGCAAGCAAAAGCTCAGAAACCATTGCAGAGCATCTGTGAAATATTAGAAAAGCACAAACACCTCACTAATGATATGACAAGCTCTGAGTTTCTGTTTAATCAAAACCAAGGTGAAGGTTGTAATCATGTTTACTGTGTCATTGCCTAATTATTGACCACTCTAAGGAGGTCAGTTGTGCCAGCCACTGGGTGAATACAAAGCAAGGCAAAGGCATTTCCGGAGAGCTTGTGGAAAGTCAGTTTAATTAGTAGGAAGTGAAAAACTGGAATGAAAATATTTGAATGCTTTTAGGGTATCAGACTTAGACTTCAAGGATCCCCACAGAACGAGTATTAGAACTGAAATAGTCTAATAAAAAATTGAACCTGTGGATCAAGGATGAAAAGTGGCATAAATGAAGGACAACAGATGACCAGGCAGGTTATTATAGTCTACATCTTTAAAAATATCTTAGCATTATTAGCAAGCAGTTTTGAAAAGGCATCATAGCTTGCAATTTAAGGACTCCACCTTCTGTTGGTACTGCTCGATATATGAAAGCTTAAATATAGATCATTTTGGCCCTGTCTAGGGTTTGCAGTGTTTTGGCAAAAGGAGTGAATTAAATGCAGTTCATTATAAAGGTGGGCTTCAGGCTGACACTACCATCTGCACGTCACAAAACCGTCCCATTTAGAAAGTGTGCAGGTCCTACCAGAGCAAGGAGCATGGAACTAGCCTGACATCCAGAAAAGGAGTGTTGTATGATCAGCCCCAAAGCAAGTAAAAAGAGGTATTTATTACTCAGAGATTTCATTTGAGCATTAAAAAAGTGAATTTCATCTGTTATGATCAGAGTCCATTCCAGCTCTCTCCTAAATGGTAGAATAGAATAGAATAGAATAGGATAGGATAGGATAGAATAGAATAGAATAGAATAGAATAGAATAGAATAGAATAGAATAGAATAGAATAGACCAGACCAGGTTGGAAGAGACCTTCAAGATCATCGTGTCCAACCTATCATCCAACACCACCTAATCAACTTCCTCCTAATATGCAGTCTAAACCTCCCTTGGCACAGCTTGAGACTGTGTCCTCTTGTTCTGGTGCTGCTTGCCTGGGAGAAGAGACCAGCCCCTGCCTGTCTACAACCTCCCTTCAGGTAGTTGTAGATAGCAATAAGGTCACCCCTGAGCCTTCTCTTCTCCAGGCTAAGCAACCCCAGCTCCCTCAACCTCTCCTCATAGGGCTTGTGCTCCAAACCCCTCACCAACTTCGTTGCCTTTCTCTGGACTCGTTCCAGCAAGTCAACATCCTTCCTGAACCGAGGGGCCCAGAACTGGACACAGTACTCAAGGTGTGGCCTAACCAGTGCAGTGTGTTATATGCATCCCATGAGGATTTTCAAGATATTTTAGATCTTTTCTTAGATAGTCATGGAAAGCACACCAAAGTTTAAAATACTTCTCTTTTTACTTTGGTTCTCACTTGTTTTTCTGTGATTTTATAGCCACAGGGCTCTGCCTAATTATTGTTTGGTTTTCTTATCTTGCTTGTTCCCTTACATTAAGATTTTTTTTATGTAATTAGTTTATACAGCGATTTAGTGAGGATATGCAAGTACAGGACAGGGGAAAAAAAAATCTAATTATCATGCCCTTTTCTGTTTCAGTAGAAAAATCTGGCATCTAGCATGCCTCAAAAGTCAGAAGGAAATATTTAAGTGCATTTGTCCTCTGTGAAAAATAAATAAGTCATGATTAACATGCTCGGGCAATGGTAATGCCGGTTCTGGTCTGAGATCAGCATGACATTTACTATGATATTTTGTCTGGCTTGTTCTGTTGGTTGATGCTTTCAATCAAAAATTACAACCTAAGAGTATTTTAAGGTTGTCTTTGGAAGCCTGGCTGAACCCACATGGGTTAGTCAGATACTCAAGGTGAAGCTCGACAAAGCTCTGAGCAGCCTGTCCCTGCTCACTTCAGGGAGGTTGGACTAGATAACCTCTGGAGGTCACTTCAACCCCGAACATTCTATGATTCCATGACTGTTTTCCTGACCAAGTCAAACATCTGTCAACCAGAAAGTAACTACACCAGTGACCTGCACATCAGATCTTTTTCAAGGTCACCTAATTACAGTTCTTTGCAACAACCATTTGCATCCACCTGTCCTGTTATTGATGGTATATAAACAGCTCTTCCTGTCATGGAACAGCAATGCACCAGCCAGATAGCTGCAGTGAAAGAGCTAAGCAAAGGGAGAGTGGCTCCAGTGAACTGATGTACAGTAGGGTTACTCCACCTTAGAGTACTTGGCATACTTCCTCATTAGTTTGAGTAGTCCCTTTCCCAAAGAGGGAGGGTTAAGATAGGGAGAAACGTGCCTCTCTCAGCCACCATAAGCTGTGGGCTGCTGAATCTGTGTTATTTCCATTGAGACTCGTCTGATGCCTCTGTATTCAGGAAATGTCACTTTGCAGGAGACACCGATCTGCCTAGCTTAACTAAGTCTCCAGTGCCATTGACTTAAAAGCAGTCATGAAATCATAGAATTGTTTTGGTTGGAAAAGGCTTGTAGGAACATCAAGTCCAACCATTGACCTAACATCACCATGGGTGTTAAACCATGTCCCAAAATGCCATGTCCACATATTTCTTGAACACCTCCAGGGATGGTGACTCCACCACCTCCCTGGGTAACCTATTTCAATGCCTGACCACTCCTTCTGTAAAGAAATTCTTCCTAATATCCAATCTAAACCTTTCCTGGTGCAATTTCAGGCCATTTCCTCTTGTCCTAACACCTGGTACTAGAGAGAAGAGGCCAAACTCCACCTTACTACAACCTCCTTTCAGGTACTTACAGAGAACAAAAAGCCTCCTATTTTCCAGACAACAATCCCAGTTCTTCTTCTAATTTTCTCCCTGCATAGTCTTATGACAATATTGCAGTCCTCCTGAGTGGCTTGCTCCTTCTTCCCATGATCACAGGCTCTTCTTTTCTCCTTAAGCAGCAACCAAACCCTCTCAATTTAGCCAGGCCAGCCTTCTTCCCCTCCAACTTGTCTTTCAGCACATGGGGATGATAGCTCAGTCAAACAGCTCAGCATTATTACAATTCTCATTGAAAATGTATTTTTAGACCTTACTATTAAACCATTGACCCAGTGAGACTGAGTTTTACTGAGCTTCTCATGTGCACATAAAATAATGTCTTCATAGAAGAAAGTTATGTATTGTGAGTAAATTTACTCTTTCCAGCAAACTCAAGGGTTTAATAAACCAGAGTTTAAAAAAAAACCCACAGTCAACCCTATTTCTTTTTTGCAGTGAAAATATGTTTAAATGAGTTCACTTAGCTTCAGGACCACATTTAAAGCTCCAATGAAGAATACATCAGTTGAAAATATTGAAATTGTGTCTTCTAAAAAGTTGTTTGTGAACTTTTAAGTGCATATAATTTAATAAGTGTGATATGTAAATAAGGCTCATTCCTGTGGTTATTCTCTGTGATATTCAGTCTGTGGTGCTGAAGTTAGAGTTTTGCAATTAGAAAAGTGCAAGAACACTCGAAGGCCACAGAGTCATCCAGCCATTTTATTTCTGCAGATGGAGAAGATTGAGATGAGTTTAAGTTGATAAAGAGGATTGTATTCTGTTGTTATAATGACATGCTGCGTATTTTCCTAAGAGTCCTCCTATGCAGAACATCTCTCATTGGCTTAAATCCTGACTGCTAGATGGTTTCTGTGTGCTGACTGTGCTTATTTACTACTCTCTACAGAGTTTGTCAAGCTCATGTGAAATATCCAAGTCAGTGTTCCTGGATCTTGATGAATGTCTCAAGTTAGAGGGTTTGCAGTGGCTAGTGGCTCATTGCTCTCTACAAGTACCTGAAGGGGGGTTGTAGTGAGGCGGAGGTTGGTCTCTTCTCCCAGGCAACCAGTACCAGAACAAGAGGACACAGTCTCAGGCTGCATCAGGGGAGGTTTAGGCTGGAGGTTAGGGGGAAGTTTTACACAGAGAGAGTGATTGCCCACTGGAATGGGCTGCCTGAGGAGGTGGTAGGGTCGCCGTCGCTGGGGGTGTTCAGGGCGAGGCTTGACAGGATGCTTGGTTGCATGGTTTAGTTGGTTAGGTGGTGTCGGATGATAGGTTGGACATGATGATCTCGAAGGTCTCTTCCAACCTGGTTAATTCTATTCTATTCTATTCTATTCTATCTGCATGAGTCGGATGACACCTGCTCCAAATGAAAAAAGATCTTTTCGTTTCGAAGGGAGAGAATTGTCCTTCTGCTTCACTGAGCTGAACTTTGTTTAAGTTCACATTTTAACATGACTCAAGACATGGAATCTGGCAGCTTCTTTATCATTTACCCACATTTTGCCTTTTCCCCATTCCCAAAACTGCCGCCTTTCTTCCCTCCACTGGAACAGACGTTGTTTTCACCTTTCTAGTTTGATCAGCTTGCAAGCAGATGTTCTTATGTAATTTTTAATTAATTGATTTCTTCCTTGGAGGGTTTTGGTTCGTCTGTTTTAAGAAGATACCTTAACTTAAGAAGGAGAAAAAAAAAAAAAAAAGCACATTTGCTTGTTGTCTTGTGCACTTCAAAATGAAAATATAGTAAAAGATGTCAGTGAAATTAAAGGAACTCTTAAAATGATAGAAGTTTATTTATCATACCTACAAATACCTGAGCTACAATATATCCACCCCATATACTGTTTCTATCAACCTCATTGCACCTTGATGCCAGTTTCCTTTGCCCGCTCTTTCTGCCTCCAAAACAGAGGAGAAGAGGAATGGAGGTTGAGAAATAAGAGAAAGATGTGTGAAGATTGCAGTACTCTTGTCTGTCTTCTTTCTCCATTTTGTTGTTTGTTGGGGTTTTTTAAAATGCTTTTAATGTGCTTTTCTTTAGTCAATAATGAGGGAATGAGATTTTAGTGAGAAGGAACATGAAGATCCTGATTCATTTGGCAGAAAAACAAGGGCTAGTTCCTGGTGTTGTATGTTTTCCAAGTATAAAGGACTGTCAGGGATGTCATAGTTAGAAAATTTACTCTTATGGACTATAATTTTCTTTTGGATTGTTTTACCTGTGCATATATTTCCACATTTCCACTTTGGTTCTTTGATCATGCCAGTTGAATGGTCTGCCACTTAAGCTGATTGCTGGAACCATCATCGTGGCAGAACTACTCCAACTTCACCCACCTGATGAACCATTGATATAGAATCAATAAGGTTGGAAAAGACCTCAAAGATCATCAAGTCCAACCTGTCACCCAAGACCTCATGACTACTAAACCATGGCACCAAATGCCATGTCCAATCCTCTCTTGAACACGTCCAGGGATGGTGACTCCACCACCTCCCTGGGCAGCCTATCCCAATGGCTAACAACTCTCTCTGTGAAGACCTTTTTCTTCACCTCAAGCCTAAACTTCCCCTGGCACAGCTTGAGACTGTGTCCCCTTGTTCTGGTGCTGATTGCCTGGGAGAAGAGATCAACCACTTCCTGGCTTCAACCTCCCTTCAGGTAGTTGTAGACAGCAATAAGGTCTCCCTTAAGCCTCCTCTTCTCCAGGCTAAATAATCCCAGCTCCCTCAGCCTCTCCTCATAGGGCTTGTGCTCGAGGCCTCTCACCAGCCTCAACTGTAATTAATTTAAGGTAAACCTGATTACATAAGTGAAATATCTTTTAGGGAAAGTTCATTTGTTTTGCTTGCATGGTAGAAGAATAATTTTGGTTAGAATGGGGTATGGAGGGAGATATGCAGCTGGAAGAAACTACCTTTCAGATGCCATAATTGGGATTTAAAAAATAGATGTGTTCATCATCTCACAAAATGGATTATATGTGATTGTATTGTCCTAAATCTATGGAGATCTGTATCAAGCCTATTTAGATGTTTGTGAGCCAGAGCTCTGGTTGGGATTTGAGACATAGGAAATTTCTCATAAATATGAGGAAACATTTTTTTACTGTGAGGATGACAGAGCACTGGAACAGGCTGCCCAGGGAGGTTGTGGAGCCTCACCTGGATGCGTTCCTGTATAATCTGGTGTAGGTGATCCTGATCTGGCAGGGGGGTTGGACTGGATGATCTTTTGAGGTCCCTTCCAGCCCCTGAAATTCTGTGATTCTCCAGCATTTTAAATGTGAAAGACTTCTTAGGGAATAATTTTGTCATGACAAGCATCGCAAAATGGCTTCTGCTACCAGTGCACATTTTGGGCTAAGTAATTTGATTAACTGAGCTCCAATGGCAAGTTTCAACTTGTCTCCAAAACCTCCCCATGATCTAGGAGGTTTGCTACCAATAGCCTAGATACTGCAAATATGCTTCAGGCTCTGTAGCCTTTAAAGTCTATTGGATTTATCTGAATTACCAATTTTGCTATTGAATTGCTTGGAGGGAACTAATTCAAATACAGCCTTTAATATGGACTTTATGCTTGCTATCTCATTTCTGTTGGGATTTTTCCTTCTAATCTAGCATTTCTGGCAAGCTATGCTGGACACATTTAACATTTGTCCTGTAGGTTTGTATTTGTTGTACTGTTGAATGTATCATGAGAGAAAATGGGTAAGAATTTAAGGCAGCAACCAATGTTTTAAAGGCAGAAGAAAAGGGGAAAAAAAAAGACCAAAATGTTGGGACAGGGTGGGGAAAAGTGACTTGGAGGCAATACTTCAATTTTTGCCTGGTGCCAGAATATGCTGTCAAGTATTTCCAAGTCCTTCTAGTCCTATTAAATACAAGGCAAACACAAATACTGTGGGAGCAGCGTTTGTTATTTTGCAGTGCTTTGCTTGGCTCTGTGGAAACAGCCTTCAGAGTCTCCTGTGCTTATTGCTGGAATTCCTCTGTCAGCAAACAGGCTGAGGTTATAACAACTGTTTAAGATTTGAAATACTTTTATTCAGAAATCTGACATGATTTGCTAGTTGTGACAACTGATTTGACAATGACCAGTGATTTAGGTCTACCTGTAATAAGTGAATTAATCTGAGTTAAAACATAGTGATCTGTCATGTTTAGAGATACCTCAACAGCTGGCTGACTTGTCCTCTGTCAAGCTAGTTTGTCCTGTGCAAATCTTCTGTCAACCACAGAAAAGAACTGTTGAGAGAAAATTACATGGCAGTTTTAGAGTTAGTGATGAATTTTTTCTCCCAACATACCAGCTGTGCCAGCAACACTATTTTTTGTGGCATTAATCAAATGTCTTGCCGGCAGCACCTTCACTTTCCCAAAGGCTAGAAGATGAATCTGTCAGAAATTTTCACTGGGATTTGCCAAGAGCTTTTCCTAAGCTCAGGTACTAGTTCATGCACCTCAGAAGTTTGAATAAGACTTTTAGAGACGTTGTTCTCAGAATTAAAAGTCCTGTAGTGTCATTTTACCCTATGCATGAATTCAAAGCCATCATTGCAGCAGACATGATGAAATTAAGGAGTCTGCCGTAAGGCCAAGTACTCGAGCTTTATTAATGTACTCCACTTGCTGACTTACAGCTCTGTGTTTATTTTTAGTTATAGTTTTGCAATTAGCAAAGTACAAGAACAATTGAAGGCCACAGAGTCATCCAGCCATTTTTTTCTGCAGATGAAGAAGATTGAGATGAGTTTAAATTGATAAAGAGGATTGTGTTCTATTGTTATAATGATACACTGCGTATTTTCCTAAGAGTATAAATGTCAGGTTGCAGGGTTTCATAAGTGAAACCTTTTGAAATGTATTTTTATCATCCTCTACTACTTAGTACTGAATTTTTAATTGAAAACTATTTCCTATATGAAAATCAGGACAATGAAGAGAAAAAAATGATTTCCACTCAAGGGAGAAAACCAAATTCCTTTTACATTTTTTTCCTGCGTATGTATACCATTATGTATGCTTAGTGGCATGAATGTGTGCTAAATGCTCTCATAACTTAAAGGCTGCCAGCAAAGCTGGGGTTTCCTGGCTCTTAGAACTTGCAAAACACAGACATGTTGCCTTGTAAGGTAGGTGGGGTATTGATCTCTTTGTAGATCCTCTGTCTGGGAGAAACAAAATTGTTAAGGAATCTTCTGGTTTGGTTTCCAAGCAATGCTGACCTGTGAAAATGTAAAGAGCTGCATCCAGCATGGAGGTGAGGTATTCTTCACTGGAGAGTGAGCCTGTGTGTTGTGGTCACATCTAGTGCCTGAGATTGCTTTCCTTTTTCCACTTCAATTGGTTCTTCCATTGGCTTTCACATTATTCCTCCTCTTCCAGATAGTTCTTACGGATACTGAAGCATGTCTTTCACATGGGATTTAATTTTGTGCAACTCCCATCTATCCCTTTTGGAGACATCATGTAGGCTAATAGCCTCTCTGCTTATGTTGAAGGCCTCTAGTAAAGCATGGCATTCAACTTTGGTACACAGCCCTTGTAAGGGAGGTCATTCATCAGCAAGCCAACATCATCCATTTGTCATGCTACGGTCTGAAAACAGGTTTGAGAGGACCTTTGCTGATGTCTACCAGATTATCATTCCATTGGGTAGGCATCCTGGTTAACAAGACTTTCCAGCCTCTTTTCCCTCCTCCTGATTTTACTAGTCCCAGCTAGAGCCCCTGGCAGGACTCCTGAGACTGGTAGCCTTACATGACACCATGAAGATCACAAAGCCTTACAGCTACTGTACATTATCAAGATGACAGTTTCAACAAATGTGTTCTAAAGAGATTTTGATTCGGCCTCCTCCCTGGAATGAACACTGCACATAGGAAGCATTATGCTTTCAGAATTTGAGTTTGTAAACTTTCATCTACAGAAATAAAGGCAGTTTTAAAGGTGCCCAGAAATAACACTTAAAAGGTAAACCACTTTAAAAAGCATGGGCTTTAGGTGCAATTATATTTTCAAATTCTCTCTGTTCCTCCGTGGTCTGTGTGACAATGATTGCAGTCTCCTTACATATTGTGTCTTCTTACATCCAGCTAAGCCAGTGTTTTAAAACCTGGAAAGACAGCCTATATGCAAAATATAGAATCTGTGTGTGGTTTTTCTATTCCAATTGCTAACAAACTGTGAAATGGTCTTCCAAAAGCTTTTGTGTTCGTAACTTACCTGCAGATTATACCATTTGTTTTCTTAATGCATAAAGAAACTAGAATCAGGCTCAAATCATTGTCATTGACAAGAGAATTCCTTCCACCCACATGAATAGCTGTACAAACTCCTAATTCAGCATGGAACCCTGGTTGGTTTTTTCCTGATACCTGAATATTTGTGTTGATTTGGATAACCTCATTAGCAAAGGCATTCTCATGAGCCTAATATTTGAGAAATCTTTACATATTAGACCCTTGTTTTAAAGGTGAGCAGATTCTATACAACAGCAGCAAAACCACTAGAGGTTATTGTGATTGAAGTTAAATAGTTTTTGCAAAAGGTTGAAAGAAGTATTTAATTATTGTAGATAGGCTGCAGTACTAGGACTGCTCTGCAAGAACATGTCTGTCTGCCAGCCTTCCTCTCTGTCTACCTGTCTGTTGTTTCTCAAGTGCTTCTGCCTGCAGAAGTCCTCTGAAAATGGCAATAAAGAAACAGAGTAAGAGGTTTCTTAAACCATGCTATTGCAGTATCCAAAAAGGTATATTATTTTGGATGTGGTTTATTTGACAAGTTGGAACTTTGTAAACTGACAATTGGGCTGAGACAAAGGTATCCATTTATCTCATATATGTCTCGTTGAGGCAAAGCTGTCAGAAGAAATCTTATCACATGGTGCCCCATTTGTTTTCTGTAGTGATTTATGATGGTTTTGAAAAGGTCTTGTGATCCCATAGGCTGCCACGATTCTCTGACTCTTCTCTGTCAATGGATCAGATTTTTGACATTTTCTGAGAGCATTCAGAAAAGATTTGATAAATCAGCTTGTGGTGTTTATTTTAATTGATCTGAAGCCCATTCCTTCAAGAATTCATCAAAGCCGGTGACAGGGTCTGGGTGTGCTGCAGTGAAATGAAAGGACTGGGGTTGGCCATGCTTCTGTGGTGATGATATAGATATTTTGTTGGAAGTTTATGCTCGCAGACGAGAAGATGTCATAACTAATTTAGAATGTTGTAAATCTCTCGACGCAGATTCTAATTCATAAATCTCATCCATCACATGTGATTCATGAAACGATAGACAACCTTTGATGAGAAGGTATTTTTGTGTGTGTTCCAAGTTCTTTGCATTTTTTTCCCCCCCTCCTCTTCAGAAATAAATCACTCCAGAACAACAGAGTTCTGTTATGAAAGTGGCGCTGTAAAGGTCTCTCATTCTTTTGCATCTGTTCTTCTTCTCATAACGGGTAACATTTCTTCTCTTTAAGATGCAAATGAATAAATCTCTGTGTGTGTGCATGTGCTTCACTTTACAAGGAGAAAAATGTGACTGATTGCAGTGGTTCTGGTTGAGGAGTCATCACATTTGGCTGGTATAACCTGGGTCTCTTTTCTTCTCTCACAGGAACCTCCATCTGTTGAAAACATCACCACAAACACCTGTCCTGATCAACCACAGTCAGTGTCTTTGATCTCTTCACTCATTCCTGTTGCGCTTGGTTGGTAAACCTGTAAGGAGACCATTGCAGGATCTGAGCCTCTCTCTTATCAGCCAGTCCTCTCTTTTTCCTGCTAAATTGAGGCATTGCTGCTGAGTGGTGGCTGTGGATGGTCAAGGAGGGAATTTGTGGTGGTGTATTTGATCTCTCTAAATAAGGGAAATGAGCATGGGATGACTGATAAGCAGGCTGGCCTATCAGGCAATGAATGTAAATAAATAAATAGATGTCACTCAACAGTGTTGCCAAGAAAACCGCTGAGGACTAATATCAATCAATGTCTGTTTATCTGTCTAGGTCTCTGTCTTCAAATATAAACTGTAGGTAACTCCATATGTTATCAGAAAAATAAGTTGACAAAGCCAAGCATTCAAAAGTTAGGTAGTCTTAGAATTAAGTTTGCCAGTGCAATATGAATTTCCAGCCTTCTGAATACACATTTTTATATTCTTCCTCAATGGCACACATAATTTTTCACTGTTCTTACTTCATGTATGGAACCCAGGTGACGGTGTATTCTTTTCTTCCAACAGTCTGTTTCATTTACTTTTTAACTTAGGGAGTGAGATTAGTGCCTCTTTGCAAAATTATAAGTTGCTACTCCTCTGCATTGCTTGTTTTCTCAGCTGTGCTAGGTGGAAGACTATGCAAGAAAACCGTGATTGAGTTTGTGCTCAACACAACTGGTCTATCTATCTATCCAGAGGATCCTTAATGCAGATTTCAGTGCTGGCATGAGTTATTGGTACTCTATGCAAATGGCAGTTCCCAAAATCATAACATCATAGAATGGTCTGGGTTGAAAAGGATCTCCAAAGGTCATCTAGTCCAACCCCCTGTGGAGTAAGCAGGGGTATCCTCAACTAGATCAGGTTGCCCAGAGCTCTCTCCAGCCTTACCTTGAGTATCTCAATCGCCTCCCTGGGCAAACTACTCCAGTGTTCCACTACCCTCATGATAAAGAACTCGTTCCTAAAATCTTGTCACTCATATTCATTTGAAGAGATAAAATGTTCCTTTCTGAAATGAAAACTTACTCCTTTTCCAAAGTCTTGCTTCAGTGGAATAAAGCTGGACCTTTTCAGTGAAACAGTTAGTATTTTGCAGAAATACATGCTTGTATCAGTAAGTCTATTTCTCCTTGCTATCTTTCTTGACTTTTTTTTTTCTTCTAAATAGTTATGGGTGAAGGAATTATCAACCAAAACAAATGCAGGCCAGAAAACTGGCTAAACTTCACAATGGCTGGAGTAACCATCACAGACTGAAGAATAAAAGCTAAAGTGTTCACCATCCCCTCAGTGCAGAGCTTTCTAAGTTACTAATTCCTTTTTGGCATTTATTACAGACCTCACTGTTGGTTGCTAGGAAGGTCAACAGTTTCTCCTACCATACCTGGGCCAAGGAATTCAGTTATCTTGTCTTGCCTGGCATATTTCCTTTACCTCTGGCTTCTTTTACATATGCTTAAGCAAAGGTTTGTCTGCTCACGTGATTCTAGGCAGGCCTGCAAATCAGTTTTGAAGGCTCTTTCTTTAAGCTGAGAGAGGAGCTATAAGCATAGCACGTTTTTCAATGCAGTGTTCTCTCTACCACACAAAGAAGAAAAGCTTATGTTTTCTGCAGCACTGCAGTATTGCAGATGCCATCAAAGAGAGAAGATTGAGGGTTAAGTAGGAATAATTCAGGTTTAGGGATTAAACATTTGGACTCCATGCTTTTCTTCTTCTCACACCTCTCTTTCTCTCAGGCTATCTTTGCCTCTGATTATTGTTTGTTTCCTCTAGAGTAACAATACAATGAAAGCAGTGGTCTGTGTGCCTGATTCTCAGCCATGCCTTTTCACAGACATCTTTCTTTAAAGACATTGAGATCCAAACTTAATCTGGTATTGGGCCAAAACTCAGCACACAGGTTCAACTACACTTAATCTCCCAGTCTTTTTCATCCAGTCTATCCATGTTCAGTCTTGATGTACAATACCCTTGCTGCTCTAGTGTGGACTTTAAATGCATGGCAGAAGTAACCAATTTTTCAAATTCATGTCTGTGTGCTTTGAATGTTGGTTGGTTGGGTTTTTGTTTAATCTCCAGCAATGTTCTTTTTTTTCCTTCCACAACTACTACCAAAACACTGAGCAACTTTCATTCTTCCCACAGTGTAACCATTTTTAGAGTAGCTATTGTAATTAACTAACATTTGATAAAATACATTCTGGAATAAACAGATCTGCCAAGCAAAAAGCACAAAATCAGGAAAAAACCCAAAACAAACCAGAAATGTGGATATTGCCAATTAGGATTGTGCCATCCCCACTTAATTTATGGATTTGGATCTTGCTTAGGAAGGAAGACAAATGATTTTGTGAACTATTCACTGGAGGTTAATTCAACAAATATTGCACTCAAGTCCTCTTTTTCCTCTGTTATTGTGGACAATCTTTTTAATGTCATTCAGGGGACCATAGAAGTCAGTGCTCAGCTAGTAAGGATTCTTATGGCTGTGTTGTAACCAGTGGAGCTAACCATTATACTCCATCTAAGTCCTGCTACTTATTTTTTTTTAATAGATTATTCTGAGTTCCTGTTAGAAAGCTGATTCTCTAGATAGTTTTTCAACAGTGGCCAGCTCTCAGTTATTCCTTTTTTGCTCTACAGAAGCAACTGCTGATAATTCTTGTCAAATGATGCTTCTCAGTGCAGCAGCTCTGGCAGTTTGTATTAGCAGAAGACATCAGGTTATTTGTTGAATGAGTTAAGAAAGCATATCCTTGCTAATTAATTTATTTTCCATATTGGCCTGCATTGGGTACAGATGCTTTCATCCAACCTGAAAGGTACCATGGCAAGCAGGTGTTGTAACAATCTTAGCCCAGAGGTATCCAAGTCTTTTTGCCTGGCAGCATTCCAGCTACAGACTGGAACTAGCTTTTGGAGAAGTTGTCAGTGAGATTGATTGCATTTTGGAATTTCCACTGATTAATTATCTCTCAAAGTCTTCACTATAGGCAAGACCCTGAGTCTTGAGTCTGTGCATTAAAACTTACAGTGCTTTTGTTCATAATTTTGAATCCTTGTGGAATTTTGATAGGTTGTATCTTACAGGAAGGGTGATAGAATTGGTTAGATTTAGCTGTGCTGCTGTACTTCACAGAGCACAGGAAAGAGAGAGAAACATCCAGAGCTTTCTTGCTGAATTTACAGCTAACATTCATAATTGCTGGTAGTTATGTAAGTGGTCTTCAACAATAATGATAATTCACAGTTATGGCTGGTTGGTCTGCTAGGATTCAGTTTTTATTTAGTCAGTTTTTCTTTGCTGCATACAAAGATTAGGGCAGCTCAACACAGAAGAGGATTTACTAAAGCTATGCAATTGATTACAAACATAACTACAGAAAGATCTAGATGGGTAAGGCACTCTTGTGTATGTTTACCATTCTGACCCAACTAAGAAATACATATTTCAGCAGTCAGTTGTCAAAAACTCTTTCTAACATGAATCTTGGGTTTTAAATGAGTGCAGCAGTAGACTAACCAGCTTAATAAAAGAGTGAGATGATACGCAACTAATGGACAGGGCATTGCAACCAGGTGTTATCAAATCATTCATTGCACTAAGTGCTCTCTCAAGTTCTGTTGTAAAAACAATTAAAGTACTGATGGCAGGCTTAAGTTACTTCAAATCATTTGGCAGAATTGATCCACAATTATCTTTGTAATCCCTGAAGCCCCAACCACTAAGTCCTCCATCCACTTTGTGTTTTCAACTCACAGTTCTCATACCTGTCAGCTGCTATGCTCAATATGCACTAGAACCAGCAACTTTGTTGGACCCAAGAATCCCAAACTAAATCTCTTGTGCTCTGAATGCTCAAGTGTACCAAACAGCTGTGAAACAGTATACCCATCAACTTTCACAGAGCTTATAATATGTAGCCTTGTTTGCTGTGTATATGAACATATGTGATTATGGAATAAGTGAGACATTGAATTAGATGCTCTCTGTGGAAACATATTTAGTATTTGAAAGGCTGTTTTCTTCTATGTAGTGTCACAAGGCTTGTAGTTATTCTGCTTTAAAACAATAAATATTATGCTCCTCTCTAATATGAACCTCAAAAAAGAAATAGAAGAATGCTTTGAGTGGAGTTTTTTGTATGAGTGCTCCAAAATGTAATAAAGACATTATCATATCAGATGAGTAATTCATGTGGCATGGCACCTTTCCTCTGGCACTTTAGAAATGCAACTCCCTTTGGCAGGGAAAATGTCAGTCCAAATGATTAGAGTTTAGCAGTTACATGTAGTAGAGCACAAAATTGGACAATGGCAAGTGTTAGACAGCCTGAATTACAGGCGGTGGGGTTTGTGATACCCATAATAATTTGGAGATTTTTGCCTCTCACATCGTCATTCTAATATATAGAAGCCAGATTTTCTTCTGTGGCTAATGATGTGAGGGAAAAGCCAGGAGATGCAGGAGAAAAAATTTTGCCTGCCTTTTAGCCTGTGGATGTTAGACCAGAATGTCCCCACAGCAGGTGATAACGGAAGAGGTGCCAGTCAGCTTAGTAATGGGGGGCCGAGTTGATACATGACTTAACTGTGCCAGTTTTGAGCTATGAAGCCAAGGCAGAATGATCCCACTGGAGGAATCTCTGGCTCAAAAGATTTTTCTCTCTTGTGCAGCCCCTGTGCAGGGTAAAGAGAACAAAGGAAGGCCAAGAACACACCCCTGTTTTCTGCAGAATTAATGGGGGCATCCATTTCACTGTCACCAGCCCTGACTCACAGATAGGAAGGGGTTTTAATTGCCTTCCTACTGTTCAAGCTCATCCCCGCTTGTTTCGTCTCCCTGGTTCAGGCATCGGACGTCAATGCACTTTTGTTTGTTTTAATGCCAACTTATTGAACCATTAGAACAGAAGGCACCACTTAGTCCATTACCCAGTCAATTTTCAGTTTAAATACCATTCTTGTAGGCTCATAAGGGATTAGAATTGGTTTGAGGGACGCAGTGAGCTTTTTCGTCTCTGTTGCACAAAACAGGGAGTTATTCTGTCTCCTTGATAAGAAGTTACTCAGAGTAAGGGAGGGAAACAGAATTTCAGTTGCTGAATATTTAATTCTGGACAGCAGTTTAATCAGAAGTGGGATTTGGGCAATTGCTCTAGCCCCCACCTAACATACTACAGTTTCAGTTCTTAGTATTCCTTAATTATCCCACTGAGATGTTTGAGGAGCAACTAGTAGTAAATGAACTTGGCAAATCAGCTATTACCCAAGTAATGAAATACAAATACATATGTTTGACAATTCTGCAGGGAAATTGTTGAAGCTGGGATTCTCCATGGATTGAATTGGGCAAGAGAGAAAAAAACAGGTGTTGTTTAAAAAATTTGTATACAAACTGACTACAGTTGTTAAATAATGTGAAGCTTCCCCCCCCCCCCTCTTCAGCTACTTCCAAGCACGTCAGTTAATGTATGGCGAATACTGATTGTCAAGTAATGCATCTGTAAGGGCTGTGGACTCCCACAGTGATGTAGTTCTAAATATTGTAGGATTTTACATTAACATTATATCTAAGGATGTGTATCAACTTAGCATCTAACCTTAAACAAAGGAGAGTTCAGCTCTACTGAGAAAATTGATTTTATTCAACAGTAAGGCAAGGGAAATTAGTACATTCAATATTTGTAGAAAGAAAATAAGCAAAGCCCACAAGTCTGGGTGGTTTGAGATTGTTCTTTGTTTTAGTAATTATACCTGTATATGTTATAGCTCATATTTGCACTTTCAGAAGTATTCTAAATGGTTTATGCATCAATCATGTCTTGACCCTGCTGGATTTCTACACAATTTTGCAACGAAGTTGCAGCCAAACTGATTCAAAGTGAAGCTGAGTTATAACTTTATAGCTGTAGCGATCTCATTCTGTCTTTCTGGGACATTAGAACAATTTAATTAGTAACCAAATGTCAGTTGCCTCATTTGTTTGCATGATATCTCAATGTAGTAATTTCTCAAATTAACATAATTTATTATTTAAGCTGTCTTTGATTTCAGGGACAGAGTTGTTTGAATTATTTCGTCTGAGGCCTTTCATTCATATTCAAGAGGACACAAAAAGGGATGCTTCATTGGGATGCATTTACTAATGTTTACTGTAGAATGATGTCAATGTAAAGCAAGGAAAGCCTCCCAAGCCTCCCAGATCTCCATTTTGCCATTAGCCACACCAGTTTAAACAGTATGCCGCAAGAAATATTGACAGGTCAAGTGCAGCAGAGAAGAGCCTGGGTCCCTGTGGCCTTTACACTGACAGTTTCTCCCACATTAAAGAGTTAACTAGCAGCCTACCAGCTCAGAGTGGAAGCTAATGAATGAAATGGAGATTGATATAGACTCTCTTTGGAGGTGCATCGATCTGTATCTTCTGAACTCAGCTTAGGAATTCTGCAGACAGCATTGCACGAGTAACCCTGGCACGGTGCCCATTAGCAAATAACTCTTTTAATGTTTGTCTTCAATTGATTCACTCGTTGTTGTACTGACTACTGTGTAGTTCTGCAAACTTTCTTGTGTTTTGCCACGGTAGTAACAAGTTATGTAAAGGCCTACAATGAGAATTTGATTTTGAAAGTACAAAACTGAAGCAAATTATCAAGCTTGCTTTTTTTTTTCCCCCCATTCTGCTTTTCCTTCTCGTGCTCCTCACCCTCCTCTCCAAACAGCATCAAGTGAACGTTCAACTGAGATGAGAAACTGCCACACACAGCCAAAAATCTCCATAGTTTCATATATCAGTTTATTGTGCTGCCTGAGCTGATATCTGAGTCAGACCAAGCAAAAGTAGGGTGCTCTTAACTGTATAGTATTTCCATGTATTGCTTTAAATGGCTCCTGGATTATAGAAGTGTGTGTAGGAATAATACACTTTTTTCTGATGGTCTCTCATATGGAATGTGCTTACAATGACCAGTTTCATCAGGAAGGCCTCGCATGTTTTCTGCTTAGCAGGCTGGAAAAGGTGGGACCCTGCTTGAACAGCAGAAAGAGAATTAATCTCCCAGCTTCAGCTGTCTGAAAATCAGACACCTAGTTCAAGTCTTAAGTCTGAGTTGCTGTATAGTAAAAGAGTGAGGGCAATTTACTGCCCCTGTCTTGAGCACCTGTGAGTAGTTTTCTCTGGTCTCTCTAGGGAGGAAGCATACACAAATAGGCATGACTATGTCTCAAGTTTTATGGTATGAAACCTAAAGGAGATCTGTGTGTTGAGTGCTTAACTCTGTAAGCAAATTTATGTGTGCAAAAAAGCTAGTGAAACCAACCAGAAATGATGACCTAGTATTTCTGAGGCAATGAAAATCAGCACCTACACCAGCTGCAAAATCTCCGTAGAGACTTCTGGCTCTAGATTCCATTACACAGGAAATTCATATCTGTCTCATGGCTCTCCATGTTTTATCTATGTAGATAGCCATTTTCAAAGCATATAAAGTTATAAAACTAATAATTTCCAAATGGTGGAAGCATTGAGAGGTAGCTTTTCTGTGTGGAACAGAATTACAATAAAGTAGAATAAACCAGGTTAGAAAAGACCTCAAAGATCATCGAGTCCAACCTATCATCCAACACCATCTTATCAACTAAACCATGCCACCAAGTGCCTCATCCAGTCTCCTCTTAAACACCTCCAGTGATGGTGACTCCACCACCTCCCTGGGCAGCCCATTCCAATGGTCAATCACTCTATCTATGAAGAACTTCTTCCTAACATCCAGTCTAAACCTCCCCTGGCACAGCTTGAGACTGTGTCCTCTTGTTCTGGTGCTGGTTGCCTGGGAGAAGAGACCAAGCCCCACCTGGCTACAACCTCCCTTCAGATAGTTGTAGAGAGCAATAAGGTCTCCCCTGAGCCTCCTCTTCTCCAGGCTAAGCAACCCCAGCTCCCTCAGCCTCTCCTCAAAGGGCTTCTTGTTGGTGGAATGGATAGAGGGAACCTAATAAATGGTGTTCAGCGGGGAAGTTGAAACAAAACACATCTAAGAATGTTACATTGTTCCAGCTGTTGGGTTTGTGGGTTTGGGTTTGGTTTTGTTGCTTGTTTGTTTGTTTTCTGTTATAAAGTTTTCTGCCCATCTTTTGTTGTTCTGGCCTGCAGTGTAGGCAGAGATCTTCCTGTGGCAAAATAATGGTATTGGTTATGGGTTTGAATCAAGCATCTGTAAATCAAGCTGGAACCTGATGTAAAAATTCTTGGTTCCTTTGTGCTAACACTTCAAAATATATTTATTTTTTATATTGAAAATTAAAAAAAAAAGTCAAAACTACTTAAGAATGAAGCATTATAAAATGAGTTTTTCAAAAAAGAAAATTACTGAGAATTTGTGGTTATTATTTTGATGGCTTTCCATTACTGACAGCAGTCATTGCTATCAGGTTGGTTTATTCTTTATCATTATGTGTATCTTCTGAAGCTCTCTTGATGTCTACTTAAAGTATACTTTTTAATATGGGAATTATTAAGTAAAACCAATGTTCTTGCAATCATTTATTACAATGATTATTGTTCAATTTCCTGCCTGGAACTGCCTATTTTGATTAAAAAGTTGACCAAAAAGTCAGGTAATTTTAATCTGTACAATTGTGAAGGTCTTCAGTTTAATTTAGCTCACACCTTAACAGTGAAATGTGCTTTGACTTTAATCCATACACTTATAACTCCCCTGACTGGGAAATTGTTTCTGACTTACACCATGGCAGATGAGAACCAGAATTAGGTCTGATACCAGCATATTTCGTAAGAGGGAAGCAAAAGAATAATTCTAAGTATTTTTTGCCTTCTAAACCTAATGGATTGTCAGGCATGCTTGACATTATTCTATAGGCAAGGCCACAGAAAATCAATACATCTTAGGCAAGGTTTAATTTATTTGTAGGTTCTTACAACTAATGACTTTTCCTTTTTTGTTTGTTGATTTTCTTTTTAGCTTTTGGTCTCATGAATAGCTACAATTTTATCCTTATAACACAAACAACAAGAACTGTGATGTCATTGTAATTTTTGGGAAAGACTAAGTCTATGAACTAACAACACAAAAATGTAAACTGTACCTTAAAAGAATTCGGCACAACAGAATCAAACTTCCCACCTTTAATATTCTATTATAATATTTTGTTTATATAGCAGCAGCACCTGCATCCTTCAAATCATCTTGATTATCTCATGGCAGGCACTGTCCTGCTGTATTCTAACTGAAAATCTCTCTTGTGATGATTTTCTCATCAGAGCAGAATAAACAGAAGTGGTATGAAAGAAAGAAATGCTGTCATTGTTCATAAGACAATGAGTTACTGAGAAATGAAGCCAGATGCACAAAGACACTTGAAAAGATTACAACTTAGAAATTATTTCCCCAGGATAAATACAGTATCCTGAATGCCAGAACTGAGCTTTGAGTCTTATACTGGCTGATTTTCTTGTTGAGAGTATTTTCAGTTGCACCGCGATTCACATGTGCCCATTCTGTAAATAGCATTGTAGTAAAGCTGGCTTTCATGTGCTTGAAGCTATTGTTCAGAGGTGCATAAATGGAAGGAAGATACTCTTCTCACAAGAAGTTTTAACTGAAAATGTAGATGGAGGTTGCTTTTTTTTTGTTGTATTGGGAAAGGTTGCATTTAGCTTAGCAACAATAACTCTAATTTAGTGTATTACCAGATCACACTTCTTCCAGTTAGTCATCCCCATCTTTTCATGCATGCTTAGCCTGCTGCAATTCAGGACATTGACTCCAGCACCATTTCAGTTAGTCGGCATTGACAAACAGATAAGCTACTCTCAGACCTAAATGAGATTTTAAACTTGTTCTTCCAGAATCAGAAACATTTGTGACTACCTGGCCAACTTCTAACAAAACTTTGTAATTAGAAATCGCTATAGCACAGTCTTCCTTACCAACACAAAGACATTTCAGCACAAAAGTGGAACTGTGCAAGCCTCAAGTGAGGAAGTAGAGGGTGTATAACAGTAATATCAGGCATTTCAAAATGATTCTTTACACTCGTAATAGATATGGCAAATGTATGGATTTTGTTTAGATTCTTCTGACAGCCATGAACACAGATATATTTTACAGTAATGTAACTGTCCTAAATCCCTAGCAGGGAGTACAATGACTTCTGGTATTATTTTTCACTGTGTTGGCTACACTAAAGAAGTTAGATTTGATTAATTTCTTGAAGTTATTTGACTTAAAAAAACACCAAACCTCAAACCGATGATAACCATTTAACCTTGGTTTAGTTCTAATTGTTCAAGCAGTGTTATGCCTGATGTACAAAAAAAAAAACAGATACCCAAAGATAAATTACTGAAACAAATACACATAAGATGTTTTAGGCTCTTAGGCTGGAGGTTAGGAGGAAGTTTTGCACAGAGAGAGTGATTGCCCATTGGAATGAGCTGCCCGAGGAGGTGGTGGAGTCCCCATCACTGGAGGAGTTCAGGAGGAGACTTGATAGGGTGCTGGGTTGCATGGTTTAGTTGATTAGGTGGTGTTGGATGATAGGTTGGACATGATGATCTTGAAGGTCTCTTCCAACCTGGTCTGGTCTGGTCTATTCTATTCTATTCTATTCTATTCTATTCTATTCTATTCTGTTCTGTTCTGTTCTGTTCTGTTCTGTTCTGTTCTGTTCTATGTGTATCTCACAATATTAGCTATAGGATATGCCTGTAAGAAGATAACTTCAGGATTTGGGGCTACATCTTGCTCCGATTTACTTGTATCTGTGGGCTTTTTTTCTGTATGTTTAGGCCAAGAGTAAATTGGAATTGCACCAGACCTTCTAGCTTTATCTAACATACTTAGGTAAATCAGCCAAGATATCCTAAATAATGCTTTGATGTGATTCTGAAGTGGAATATTTTGGCTGAAATTTCACCATCTTTGACCTTTTCCTAGAGGTCTGACATGAAAGCAGATTTCCTTCAGAGCTTCCTTTTAGTGACTTAACAGCTGGAGAAAAATCAAAAATTGTCATCTGTTGTCAGTAAATTATTAAACTTTTCCACTTAAAACCCCAATCATCTTGATAACCTTGTTAATCAATGCAATAACTTAGTAGACTGAATTTTATTCTCTCAAACCTTCCTCTAAAACACTTCTCAGGCTGTTAGCAAAGGCTATAACTTCATGCTGTTGTAAGCACACAGTCAGAAAAGGCATACAGAATGAAAACAAGGGAGCTTTATTAGCTTCACTGAGGACAGAGCTATATTTCCTCTCTTCCTCACCTCTGAAATAATCACTGCTTGTTCTTGTCCAGTTCCTTACACTACTTATTCTGATCTATAAATCTTAGTGAGAATTGTCCATCTTTACTCTGACTCTTTGAGCTTGGCATTTCTTCCCCAATTCATCTGATTCTTCTCATCCTGCCACTACAAGACAGGAATATGGTGAGTTTGTATGGTCTTTCCTTCTCTTTGACGCTGCTGTTCAGGAGCCATCTCAGATCTTTCACTTATATTTTATTCTATTTTATTCTCATGTTTGGATGGGACACTAGATGCATGAAGATGTTTTACTAAAATCTACGTATTCTCTGACTTCTATGTTACTGACTTTTTCATTGTTAGCATAAAACTGAGATTTCCGCAAGGAGTGGCGCAAAATCCATCAGCAGCCTTGCTGATGTACTTAGGCACTTTATGGTGAGGGTGACAGAGCACCGAAGGAGGTTGCACAGAGAGGTTGTGGAGTCTCCTTCTCTGGGGACTTTCAAAACCTGCCTGGATGCATTCCTACCCTAGGTGATCCTGCTTTGGCGGGGGGATTGGACTCAATAATCTCTGGAGGTCCTTTCTAACCCCTAGCATTCTGTGATTCTGTGTGTGATTGGAATTCTTTGGTTGAGTTCAAATTAAAGTGTGGCTTTGGTGGAGACTTTACATGCGGGATGATGATATGCTGACAAAGGGAGTTCAGACAACACAGTTCAGGACAGGGAGGGGAAAAGGGACTGTGTGGCCACTTACACTACTAGAGTGACAAGCTAGAGCAGCACTAAAGGCAGGCAGGCTTCCCTTCCTGCCCAGTCTGTCCACATGAGATAAAAGCATTTCTACTCTGAATTACATTTTATGACACAGGTCTACCTACTTGAACTCTGGATCTAAAAGAGCTTATTTTTATGTATTGGAGAACAAAATCAGTGTCCTTTGCATATTAATACAGAGGGACACATCTTAATATGCACACACAGAGATTCAATAGCGTCATGCATGGGTTATCTGTGTGTCTGGAATCTCTCCATCACTTCCAAGCCTATTTTTTCAACCACTTCAAAGCCTATTTGTTCTTTTAAATAGATGGAATCTATATGTATTAACTTCCATGTGCTACGATGTAAATCCATTCAAGACTCTTTCTGCTAAACTGGTATACTGCTCTGCTGAGTGTATCTGCCCTCTTAGGTGTGACAGGATGTGCAGTGATGAAACTGCCTGGGGAGGAAAATCTTAGAACTGGGCTCACAGCTTCATAGTGACACTTCTGCCCACATTTTGTAATTTCCTTCATCCTTGTATTTTCCTTCATTTCTGTTGAAAAGCGTTAATTTAGTGAAAAGAAAGCTTGTGATACGGAAGGTAGTTCACATGAAAAGGTACTATCAGTGATGTGCTCTGGTTTTACTGGATAAAGGTTCCAGCTTACTTGCTCTTCTTAGAAAATTGTCTTGATACAAAAGTTTCATATTAGTCCCTATGGGAAATTGTCCATAATTTAACTCCATATAGTTCAAACACCCCTGGTGATGCTGCTCAGAATTCACCTAGCTATCAAGGGGACTGATTCACCTTTCTCCCAACAGGGGAGAGTGAGAGCAGAGGTTGTAATTACCTTACCATTGCAGGAAAACTTCTATTGCATTTTGCTGCCCTA
>NC_071616.1:39888806-39911306 GCF_014839835.1 Dryobates pubescens | reverse complement strand
TAAACAAAATAGAGCTGTTGCCAAAGAGATGTCAATAACTTGAAGCATTAAAAGATAATGAGTTAGGGGGGAAAGGGGTTTGCTTTAAGCATCAGAAAGGTAAACTCTTTTTTTTTTTTCCCCAGTTTCTGAATTTGGAAGTTTTTCTTTCCTTTGTAGAATGGGCTAGAATCTTCCATCTTTAGAGGAAAGCTGAAATTCTATACTATTTGTGTGATTCTAGAGTCTAGGACTTTACGACAAAGACAGTTAACTGCAAGTCTTGTAGTTAAATTATGCATGTTGGCAACCCTAAAAGTTAGTAGTGCACACAAGTATGAACAACTGACTATGTTGTAAACAGTATGCAAAAATTAAAGATAAAAAAAATAATATTTAGATAACAGGATCACAGGATGTTAGGTGTTGGAAGGGACCTTTGGAGATCATTGAGTACAGCTGTCCAACCTCCCTGCCAGAGCAGGACCATAGAATGTAGCACAGGTTGCACAGGAACGCATCCAGATGGGTCTTGAAAGTCTCCACAGAAGGAGACTCCACTACCTCTCTGGAGAGCCTATTTAGCTCTCCATGACCCTTACAGCAAAGAAATTCTTCCTCATGTTGAGGTAAACTCTTCTCAGAAGTCCAAAGTTTCATGAGAATCAAAAAATGGGACTTCAATTGCAGTTCAATTTTTTGACTCTGTACCCATGTTCATTGTCTTCCCTAATTCTTCATGCATTATTTTCTGTTATGTGTTTTTTAGTCAGACTGTTTTTTCTAGCATTAGCATTCCCACAGAACTGGGGCCTGATTTATCTTGAAATTATACATTCTTATTTTCCAATTCCCGAACTGAAGTGCACCACTACAATTTTCTGCTGTGCATTTTTAGTTACACAGGGCTTAAAAATGATCTGACTAATTCTCAAATGGATGTAGATCCCTGACTTACACTACTGGGGTTTTTTTTTATTACTTTTTTACAATTGTTTTTACCAATTTTCCACTAATTGTATATTGGGGATTTGTGATGAGCATAGCAGTAAATACTGGGAGGCTTTAATCACAGGATCTCTTGGCTGCAGCTGAGTAATATAAAAACTGTAGGGACTACATAGTGCCTTCCTTTCCCTCTGTATGTTAGTTACATCATCATCTCTGATTTCACACACTCTATTATACTCTGAAGGTCTTCATAAGATCCTATTGAATATCTATTGAAAATAAATTATTATACTTGCTGTCTGTTTACCTTCTTCAGAAAAGCAGATTCAGTAGTTCTGGGGAACTTGAATTTCATGTTCTGCTGCAAGTTTCTTTTTTGGTCCGGGGAGAGCCATGGATAACTTTCTGATTATTTCACATGTACAACAAAGCCCCTTAGTGATTGCCTCCACATTTGCCAAATGAAACAGGTGAGGGCAATAGGAGAAACGTGTTCAGCTGGGTTGCATTAGCAAAAGGCTTCAACCTCTCAACTGGGTGACAAAACATCTCTTTACTCAAATAAGTCAGCCAAAACAGCAGGTTAAGGCTGCCTCTAGCTGGCTGCACGTATTCATCAGTGATTGCTGAAAATAGGGAGAGTTAATCTGGAAGTGAGGAGGTTCTTCACAGAAAGAGTAACTGGCCAGTGGAATGTGCTGCCCAGGCAGGTGGTGGAGTCACCATCCCTGGAGGTGTTCTAAAAAAGGACTGGACGTGGCACTTGAAGCCATGGTTTAGTTGTTATGAGGTGATAGGTATTAGGTAATAGGTTGGACTTGATGTTCTCTGAGGTCTTTTCTAACCTGATTGATTCTATGAAAGTTCTTGGAGAGTGGGATGTGGCCTGAACATAGAGCAGAGGACAGAGAATGGTAAGCATTAAACTGTTTCAAAGCTCTCTTTACATGCTCCCCCTGAGAACTGTCATGCTCTCTACCTTTCTTTTCCTGTTCTAGTAACCTTATTACTTAGTATCAGATCAGAGAAAAAAAGAATATTAATTTCCCCTTAAAGATGATTTATGCCTTTGAGATTGAAACTAAGACAATTTCCAGGTTTTTATTAAATAGATTGTCTTTTAAATTCTGTGGGTTTGAATGTTTTTGTAATCCTGAAGTGTGCCCCATTTTTGTGCCTGTTTTTTAGGGTGGGTTGGTTGGTTTGGTTAGTGGGTTGGTATCTGTGTTGCTTTGTGTACTTTTTTTCCTCTGTGCATGCTGTGTAGCTCCATGGCTGCTTGGAAGAATGTATGTTCCATGTATGAGAGACTGAGTAGTTTCTCCCAGTCTTTTGAGAGGATTTGCAACAGTCCTCATCCTTTCTGTACTTTACATTTCTGTGCAGCAATGTGCAATGTGTTCACAGACACACTGAAGCCTCAATGACATTCTCAGTTTCCAGCTATCAAATTCACAAGTATCCTAAGATATAGTTGATATTAACTGATTCCCTGGCTTATTGTTGAGGACACAGTCTCAAGATGAGCTAGGGGAGGTTTAGGCTGCATGTTAGGAAGAAATTCTTCATAGAGAGAGTGATTGGCCATTGGAATGGGCTGCCTGGGGAGGTGGTGGAGTTGCCATCACTGGAGGTGTTTAGGAGGAAACTTGATGGGGTGCTTGGTGCCATGGTTTAGTTGATTAGATGGTGTTGGATGATGGGTTGGACGTGATGATCTTGAAGGTCTCTTCCAACCTGTTCTGTTCTGTTCTATTTTTAAAACCTTAAATAATGTTACTATGGTTAGAAGAAGAAGAAGTAGTATGACTAAGCTCAAAATAAGAAATACAGAAGTCCTGTTGCAGTGCTTGGAAACCTAAAATCTGACCCCTAGATTTTGCATCATATAAAGCTGTGCCCTAAGTTATGCTGTTCAGCAGTCATAAACTGTCCTTTCATCTGTCAAGGTTAATTTAAAGAAAATGACCAATTTATTTTTCTGAAGTAGAGAAAAATTGCAAAGTATCTCTTTACTAAGAGGCTCTTTGACTACAAGCAAAATGTTTGCTTCAGAACAGCAAGCTTTATTCTCCTCTCTGATGAAATAAGAAAACAGCACCTCTTCACCTTTCAGATAGGCTCCTTCATATTATTCATGCAAGTCTTTTCTCACTAATTTTATGATTATAATAAGGCAATGGCTTACTAGTTAGCACAGAATGACCTTCTAATTGAAAAGCTGTAAATTTGGTCTCAATGGCCAGCCATGGCACAAATTTGAATAAATAAGGCTGCAAAGTCCTTGCAATGGGCTGGCCTCTTGACCAGGCTGCTCCCAAAGTCCTAGTCACCTGTCACCTGGTGACGCTTTGTAACTCCTTGGTGTTAACTGTATGTCTTGTTACCAGCTAGGTTAGCATGAGATGAAACAAAGTGCAAGGAGTCCTTTATTGGTTAAAGAGGATTTTGTATTTGAATATCTTCACTGTCTGATCTAATACCATATGAAACAGCATCTCAGTCACATAAGGCTTGCTGTTTAATTTCCAGATCATGATAAAAAGCCTGGCCAGGCTGATGCATCAATAATTCCTGTCTCTTTCCACAGTTTTTTCTTTAACACAGTTTTAATGTTTTTTTGCATTTATTATTTGAAAGCACTAATAACGGTGCTTTAATGAGCTTTTCTTCCTGACAAGCACTTAAGATTGGTGCCTAGATACTACAGTGAAAAGGTCTCATTAAATGTTTGGGAAGATGGATGGATAGTTGCGAGCAAGTCTGAGAAGTTGTGCAGCATTCAGTGTGTCTTGGGCAGCTTACGAAATGGTCACAGCACACTATCCTATCCACAGAGAAAGAAATACCTTTCAGGATCTTGATGTTGGTGCTTGGCACTGTCTCACTGAGGTTCATAACACTAGCTAACACTATATTAATGATAAGTAATGAGGGTTGAAACTCTGCTTATAATATAGAGCAGCTTTCCGCTGTCAGTGTCATGCATCTTTATCAGGAATACATCGTACAGACAACGGAAATTTTCCACATCCTTTAAAGTTTTGCATTCTGTATATTTGGTTGTTAGACAAATAGAGCAAGCTTTGCTGACTTCATTTTCATTCTTGGCAGCATGTTTTTATCATAAGGCAGATAGTCATTAATTTACAGAATCAACGCTGGGAACAGCTTTTGTGATCTCATATTAAATTTTCCCCTGAATCCGCCCCTTGGCAAAAATTACTCACATCGTTAAAAAATATTTAATTAGGCTGTAGTTTATACCCAGCTCACTGGGGAAATGTTGGAATTAATATGATTTGCATGAATTCTGTTTCTCTTTTTCTGTTAGAGATTAGTTTTGAATTCAGTTCAGAGGGTCGCTGACACTGCCAAGGACTCACAATTGTGAAGGTCAAACAGGTAGCAAATACTTCCCCTGGGTAGCTTCCCTGAAAAGACAGCTCAAAATTGCTTTTAATTATGGGTTACCTAAAAGGCCACTCGCTGTTTTTATTTTTCCACAGATCTCTGAAACATTATGTGGCTGGAAGTTCTAGGCAGAACACATCAGTTCAAATCTGAAACAACATAAGTCATGTTTTCACTTCTTTTGCTTTTCTTAACAGTGAATAACATGCAAACAGAGATATGTGCATACATACATACATGTATATGTTTAAATCAAGGCATTTTTGGCCTTTCTTCTATTGCAGTGGGGGGGGAACACAAAAACTCTGTCTCTTTCCTCTGTTTTGTAGAGAAAAATAATAATAAAAGGATATTTTGGAAGGAAAAATGTTTTACTTCGTAGCGATGCATCCACTAGCTTAATTATTCTTCACAAGATAAGATACAGTGTTTAGTTATGCATTCTCTTGTTTATGATTTCAAGGGTTAGAAAGAACCCTAGGGATCCACAATCCTGTGCTTTTTTAAAAAGAGAATTTAATGGAAACTTTAATTAATAATCTAATCAATCAATTAATCTCCCTTACATAAATGTTGAAATCTAATTCTCCTTCACAGCTCTATCTGTACAGACAGAAACGAAATGGTTGCCCACTTATCAGGGTGATGGGGAACCGCTGCAGACACAAAGAAAAAGTGAAACTGTAATAGTTTTGTGAAGCTGGCACAGATAACGTAATGTTAGCAAAGCACTCTTGAATTTGGGATAGATCACAGTATGTCAGCATGATGAGCTCTTGTGCAGTTCATTTCAGATGTTCATTTTTTTCTTTAGAGGAGTGTAAGAATGGTCCCCCAGATAGGAATTGACTGGTTTGTTTTGTGGAAAATGATGATTGTGGCATATCAGTAGTAAAAAACCAATCCTGTTAAATACTGAGTGTCGTGGAGTGTTGACTTTTGCCTTGAGTTCAGAAAATGTAAGCCATCTGCTTTATGAAAAATGTGCAGACCACACCATGCTGTTGACTAGCCAACTCTTGATAAATAAATATTTATATATCAAGTGATTTATATAGGGCTTCTATCAGTACTGCAGAGGTCAGAGTCAGTTTGACCCTTATTTCTAGGACTGCAACTCAATCCAACCTCTTTGGAGCCTGGAACCCTGCCAGAGGTGCCTACAGTACTGATGGCAATTTAATTGATAACAATGCAGATGAAGATTCTTTTGTGCACTAACTCATCTCCAAAGCAGACACTGCATGTATGTCTGTGCCTGTGTGCTTCCAAGCACTAAAAAAAATCCAACCAACCAAACATTAAAAGAGCTTTGTATGTAGGAAAGATAAGAGCTGCACACGTGTTGTACAGATTCTGTCATCAAGGTTCTACTCTCTTTTGAAAAGTTGAGTTTTTATATGTTCAGTGTGTAAAAACACTTACAGGAGAACCTTACAATGCAGTGAAGAACCTTTTGCAGAGAGGTATAAAAATATAAACCAATTTTGTAAAAGGAAATGGAAGGTTTGTATATCCTCAGCAATATATTTAATATTTTGAGCTACCTACCATGTCAGACTGTCAATGCAATCTAAACTCCTATGCAGTCTGAAATGTAAGAACTTTATTGCACTTTCAGTAGAAACTCTACATGGGAAGATGTGGTTTATGGGCAATTTTTGGGCTGCAAAAGGCTAATTAGATATTTACATCAAGATCTCGTTTAGCGTCCTTTAGTTCTTTACTACAGTAATAGAAAAGGCAAGGAACAAAATGTCATTCTGAACTATCATTGAAGCTAATGCCCTGTCTCTTAAATTCAGTGATTTACTATTTCTTTAAAGCAGTATATTTTGTCATTTATCATTTTCCATCCATTCCCAAGATGCTCAATGTTATACCCTGGTTTTTGGCAAGGAAAGGCCACAGCTTTATTTGCAGCACAAATTTGTCCAAATACATTGGTATTAATTGTGCTCACTACATACAAATAGAGAGGCTTACCTTGCCAGCAGGCAGATTTTTGCAGTTGGCTATTATAAAACTCTTTTCCAGCTGAAGAGTTCTGAATTTTCTTGCTTGTCAGTGAAAGACTGACCATTTCAACCCACAGAAGTATATTGCTCTGAAGAAGAAACAAGAGAATTTCTCAGTTAATTTGTACCAACTGAAAAATTTATTTAGCAGGAGATCAGTTAAAAATAGATATTTTTCTGGCATTGATGTGTGTCCACCTGTGCAAAAATGGATTAGACAGGTTCATAGACAGCAGACCCATAAACAAAGAGTAAAGGGAATAGATGGGGATGTACTCTATAAAGAAAATAGTAGTGTAGCTACTTAACATGAAAGGAGTATAAGTCATTGTAGGTTTAACTAAGGTGCATGAAGTGATCACAGTAATTCATGTTCAGAAAGCTACCAGTGCAGGCTTCCAGTCCCTTGGCCTGATTACTAGGCAAAAATTCTAGCCTGTTAATAGAATGGAAAAAAACCAGTTGTTGTGGGTTGGTCCCAGCCAATGGCCAAGCAGAGGGAACAAGCAATGCAAAGGCCATCACTTACCACATCCAACAAGAAGCTCAGGTTGGTGGCAACCAGCACCAGAACAAGAGGACACAGTCTCAAGCTGCACCAGGGGAGGTTTAGGCTGGGTGTTAGGAAGAAGTTCTTCACAGAAAGAGTGATTTGCCATTGGAATGGGCTGCCCAGGTGTTTAAGAAGAGACTTGATGAGGCACTTGGTGCCATGGTTTAGTTGATTAGATGGTGTTGGGTGATAGGTTGCACTTGATGATCTCGAAGGTCTTTTGCAACCTGGTTAATTCTATTCTATTCTATTCTATTCTCAGTGCTCCATTATGACCTCTTTGAGACATTTTAAGCCAAATCAGGGGTTCCTATCTGGTATTGGGACACAAAGTTAAAACCATACAGGGGCAAGAAAATGTTTGTCCATGTTATTTTTTTTTCCATAAAACATGCTTCATTCTTCATGAATGTAAAATGCTGTCAAGGCCTGACAATATTTCTCAACCATGACAACCATAGAGAGAAGCACTGAAGAATTTCTTAATTGGTATTTTAGGTACTCCAAGTCTTCCCCTTTTATGTGATTGTTACATGACTCTCCACAGCAATGGGTAGCAACACATTCCAGTTCTTGGACGTTCTTAGACATTAGCCATAGGCACAAGCATAATATCTGATTCTTGTCAAACAGAGAAGCCACTCTTGCTCTTTTTCCCTTCTTTTCTATGTTCCTGTATTGTAGCCATGGTGCTGACACCATGTTCAGAATGAGACCTGTAGAAGATAGATGCTGGATCCCAACAGAGCCTGTGTGCTGGCAGAATAGCATGACTGTTCAAAGAAGTAGCAAAAAGACCCTCATGATTTGTTGTGTAGGACAGTCACTGGAATGTATTAGCTGAGGGGAGATGAGGAAAAATGAAAACAAAGGAACTATTTCATATATGAAAATATTGGGGAAAAAAATTATGATTAAGAGAGAAAGGGAAAAGCCCCCCCAAAAATATGCATGCTTGTTAAAAATGTTTGAAGTAAGGGCTACTTTTTATGCATTTTACTCTACAATAGAGTCCCAACAGTGACTGGGTCATGCATGTTTTAGTCATACAAACAGCTTCAGTGGGATGTAATTAGAGGACAAACTTAGTTTTTAAAACTAAGTTAGTTGTTGCATAAAAGATTGCTCAAAGCCAAAACCAATACAGCATTCTTTTACTCTCATTTTACTATTTTTATAGTATATTCTATACTATACTATAGAATAGTGGATGAGGTTGGAGGGAAAGCTGAACTTCATGTGCTTGCCTTATCTTGTTGCCATTCACTGTTGCTCCACTCCTTAGATTCATTATCAAAAAGGCAAGGAACTCTACTGTTTTTAACAGGAATTTTCATTTCTAAATGAATTAGGGAAAAATCATGCAAGTAAATGTTCGCAGTCACTTAAAGCCAATAAAAAGGGTGGAATGAGTAACTGTAAATTCAGCTAAGAAGCATAGTTTTCACTTGCCATGGTGAATTTACTGAATGCCACAGGCATTCAGGAGGCAGCAAAGGAAGGCAAGGCAGATAAAATATATACAACCCTTTATAATGTTTAGTTAGTTCAGACATGTACAATCAGGTATGTACAGGGTATTTTTTTACCTCCAGAAAGCCATTGTTACAAAAAGCCTGGATTAACACATAGATTTTTATGCAATTATCAGCAGTGGGCAGCATTCTACAGTGTGGAGAACTGGAATTATTTTCCCGTGATGGCAAGGATGTTTATTTGCACCAAATATCAGCTGAATTACATAGCCAAGGTATAGGTAGCAAGACAGTTAACAGACTCCTGTGTCTTCTGCTGTTCTTGTTTTATTGGATCTGTTGTCTACATTGCATTTATCATTCTCTTCCACAAGTTTCACATCTTTCCTTCCTTCCCCCCCTCCCCCAGTTCTGTTACTCAGTGGTCATATCCCTGCTGGTTCCATTGAGTTCAGCTTCATTTTCACTGTTTTTCATCTCTTGCAAAGATTCCCATAGGCCTCCATAATTCTGAGTCTCAGATTTTTTTTCATCCTGATTCTGAGTATTTCCATTCTTACTAAGCCTTGCAGTTGTATCTCAATTGCCTCCTTCTGCAGTTCTTGCCCATATCTCAGTCTAAGCAGAAATGAACTTTTGGCCTACTATTTCCTTACATGTATTAGGTGATGCAACATGCAGACACTGAGGGAATTTCAGACAAAAAAAAAACATCACCAAGCTCTCAGGATGTCTTTTATCTTTAGAACCAGGTACTCTTTGCAGTCAGTATGCATCACTCAGGCTGCAGAACCTTCTTCCTCCTGTCTGCTCTCCAGTAGTGCTGAATATTGAAAAAGTACATACATAAAATATTTTTTACCTATTCTTTTTCTCTCACAACTTAAAATATACTCTCATCCCATTATCCAGATTCACTATCTTGGTTTCATCTCCACACCTTCCATAATATTCACTATACAAGTTGGCTCTCCCTAAGTCCAATTACATTCTACATCTGAAACTGTCCAGAATTTCATCTGTCTCCATTTCTGCATCATTTAGTTATCTATACCCTTCATTGCTTTACTCTTCCCCTTCTGACCCAGCCCCAGGCTCACTTTTCTCTTACCACCATGGTTTAACCCCAGCTATCAACTAAACACTATGCAACTGCTCACTCACTCCTCCCCCCCATCCCTCCCCCCACACACCCCCAGCAGAATGGGAAGGAGAATGGAAAACAAGTAAAACTCATGGGAAGAAATAAGTAGTTTAATAATTGACTTAATATAAAGAGTGTTTATCAACATCTAAAAATGTCAGTGTGTTATCAACATTATTCTCATCCTGAATCAAAAACACAGCACTGTATCAGCTACTAGGAAGAAGTTGTACTCTGTCCCAGCCAAAACCAGGACACCAGCCTATAAGGATCCCAACATTTTTATTTTTCTTGCTTCACTTCTTCTAGGCTCTCGCAGTATGCTCTTGGATTGCCTCCATTTCCTTTCCCTTTTGACTTTCTGGGACTTCAGCTGCTGCCTCCAGTTCTTGGCAGAAGCCTGTACATCTCATTTGTTAGTTCTAGCATATCTTTCTCTTTTTCAGTCTGCTTCTCTTCTGCTGTAAAACAAAAAGGTTACCCGTATTCTTCCACTGCAAAAATTCTTGGTGTTGAATACTGGGAATTCATTTTTCTCACCCAGATTCCCTTACATTTTCAACACCAAGACTCCTTTGTTTTTACTTGATCATTTATAATACTTGCAGTGTTGCTTAAATAATTTATAAGGAAATCTAAATTATTTTTTTTTTAAAGAAAGATTTAAAGGTAAACCAGGTGTGAAAAGAATGTAAGAGTTTACTTTGCCTTTCTGCACAGTCATCCTACAAATTCTGTATAACTTTTATCTTTCTTGTTAAAGAAGAGACAGCTACATAAAGGAGCTAAATACCCATGCGCTGGTATGCTTGGGAATGTCTGGATTGGAGGGTGCAGAAGTCTGTGGCAGGATAGTAACCTACCATTGCTTTCATCTGAGCAGAATAAATAGGTTAGCTTTTCCATGAACATGTATGTGTAATAAACAATGAAATACTGGATTAAGTTAGAATAAAATTTGGCATAGTTTCTCTTATTTGAAGGGCAGTGCATGCACTTGGTGCTGTGGTTTAGTCATGAGGTCTGTCGTGACAGGTTGGACTTGATGATCTTTGAGGTTGGTAGCACATAAGACCCTTAATGGGAAGGTTGTGAGTTCAAGCCTGCAGTGGGCAGTAGTGTCCTCCCTGCTCTAGTCATGGGGTCTGTGGTGACAGGTTGGACTTGATGATCTTTGAGGTCTCTTCCAACCTTACTGATACTGAATACTGAACCTCGGTGATTCTGTGATTCAATATCTGCTTGAAGAAATTTCAGGTATCATGCAGGTGTATTGTGGGTTAATGCTAAAGAATATGCATTTCCAAAGGTCTTCACAATGTTTGAAGCATTTGTTCTTTCTTCCTTTGTTTGTTGTTGTTGTTGTTTTCTCTTAACATGCCTGAAATGGGAATTCATCTGTGAACAATGGTTTTTATTTGTGTTTTCACAGAAGCACATTTGCATGCCCTAGAAAAGAATCAATATTATGAATGAGAAATCTCCCCCAAAGTCTTTAATTATATGTCTGTGTATCAATATGTAATATTTTATGTTTCCTTAGATTTTTTTTTTCCCTTTCTTTCAGCTGACACAGACAGACTTTGAAAGGAGTAAAATCAGCAATGTAACAACGAAATGCATGCAAACTTGTTAAATGTGATGGCAAAATAAAAAGCTTCTGTCAGTATGATCAGTTAAAAAAAAAAGATAGCCAGCAAACTGTCTATCATGTGATGAAATTTGACAGTAGGGATTATGGCTTTGATGGACCAGAACAGCTAATAGAAGAAGCTGACATTTTTGAAACCCTGCTAATTAAGGGTTCCTTCCTTAATATTAAAATAAAGTCTTTGTCTGGGTTTTATGGTTGGAGAATCAGGTGTTTTCATTAATATATGCCAGTCAGTCTTAATAAGCTTGGAGGGCAGAGGAAGTTATTATTGAGTGACCTTCTACAAAATAAGCATGTTGCTAAGGGCTCTAACCCTGCCCTGTTCAGACTGATGAATCTCATTTCCAATGCAAAAGCTTCATAAGAAATCCAAGTATTCTCTGTGCAATCACAGAAAATAATCCTTGTGTCTCTTGTAATGTCCAGAATTGCCACTTACTATACTACTACTGTACAATGAATATTACAATACATATTATTTTTCTAGCACAATTGTCTACATTTCTGAATTGCCAAGAATAGAAAAACTTATTGTCAAGACACTTGTATTGAAAAGTCAGCTCATTTTAATACTTCTCAAATAGTCATCTACCCTGTTCATGAATTATAATGCACAGAATACATCTGACAATACTAGCTTTGAAAAAGAGATATGTCTGTATTATTACATATTCATTTTTCAAATAGATTTCAAACAGATTTTAAACCATTCATTGAAATTCATTGAAATGATAAATTCACAGTTGGATTTTGATTGACTCTTAATCTAATTTTACATTTGATAAGTTTTCTCTTTTTTTTTTTTTCAGTTGTAATTTTGATTTTCTGTAGATGTTCCAAGCTAAGTGAAAGGGTGTGGTGAGCTAAGACTCATTGTGTATTTGCTGATAGGAATTGCAAAATTAGTTAGTGAACCAGATTAGATAAGTGAGTGAAGCAGTGTAACTACCAGTGAAGTGTCTCACATTGGTCCTGTGTGAACTGGGCATTTGCTGACACCCCAAGACGTTACACAGATATTTATTAAAGCTTTGTTGCTTTCCTTCCTTTTTTTCTCAGTAGGTCAAGTCAGTACTCTAAATTGTGCTGTGAGATACTGCTCTCATAATAAATACAGTGGATAATGGATGAAATTCAAAGCAACACATCCAGTTCGCTGACACTCTGCTAATAAAATAACATGGCTGCCAAGCAGAAGTGTCAGGGTTAGGAGAATATACACGCTCCCAGGTCACCGAGTGAATGTCTGGAAGTTGAGTATTTAATAGGGAGCAATCAACTGCGTCGTGTTTGCAGACCTCCTTCCTTTAATTGATGGCACAGCAGATGGATCTCCTTTTTTCTTATCCAACCCAAACCAATCTAGCACAATCTGTAGAGTATTTGATAAAACTTACTCCAAACAGGTTTGTTTGTTCCTTTATTTACATTGATGATCAGGCTAACTTGGCTTCAGAACTCATACACTGCAGCAGAAGGTGATGCACATGCTCTTGGATAGTTCATTATAGCTTTGTAACTATAGCATTGCATACATAAACACGCTGTAAACTACTGAGTGAGAATGAGCGTGAACTAGTGCCAGTGTTAGAAAAGAAAAAGCTGGGGTCTGTGTATTTCACATTCACCATGACCCAGCAACGTGACCTTGTAGACAAGAAAGCCAATGGTATCCTGGGGCACATTAAGAAGAGTGTGTCCAGCAGGTCAAGGGAGATTCACTTCCCTTTCTACTCTGCCCCAGTGAGTATTGTGTCCAGTTCTGGACCTCTCAGTTCAAGAGTGACAAGGAACTTCTGGAGTCTAGTAAAGGGCTGTGAAGATGATGAGAGAAATGAGGTGTCTGTCTTATGAGTAAAGGCTGAAAGACCTGGGACTGTGTATCCTGGAGAAGAGAAGATGGAGAGATGATCTTCTCAATGATTGTAAATATGTAAAGGGAGCATCAAGGTGATGAGGCCAGACTTTTCAGTAGTGCCCAGTGAAAGGACAAGGAGCAATCGGCATAAACTTGAACACAGGAAGTTCCATCTGAATATGAGGGAAAACTTCTCTACTTTGAGGGTGATGGAGCGCTGAAAACAGGCTGCCCAGGAAGTTGTCTGATTCTCCTTGCCTGTAGATATTCAAAACCTACCTGGACACAATCCTGTGCAACCTGCTTTCAGTGAACCTGCTTCAGCAGGGGGATTGGACTAGATGGTCTTGAGAGTTTCCTTCCAAGGCCTACTATTCAGTGATTCTGTTTCCAGGGCACTTTAACAGAGCATTATATGAGGAAATAAAATAAATACTTTTTTTTTAAAGGACCAATACCACAGAATCACAGCATTGTATCCAATGCAATGTTTGAGGTACTTCTGAATGCTTAACAGATGTCACATTTGAATACAATAGTACTATTTAGTCCAGTTAGCCTGCAAAGTGCTTTTAATGTGAAAGTCTCTCTGCATTCCGTTCCATTAAAGTCAAAGGCATCTATGCACCTTGAGCTTTTTGTGTCTCTACTTGATTTATATATTTGCAATTGGGAATTTTTGGCTACTTTGTCCCTTGAGCATTTTTCCCCCAAATAAAAGTCACTTGATATAGCTCCATAATTAACCTTGGTTCTATTCAATTTGGACTACTCCATAAGACAGAAAAAATTAAGTGCAACTTTTTTTTTAGAACGTATAAAAGTATATCTCCCTCTCTGGAGATATTCAATACCTGCCTGGATGCATTCCTGTGTGATCTGCTGGAGGTGATTCCGCTCTGGCAGGGGGGTTGGACTAGATGATCTTTTAGAAGTCCCTTCCACCCTCTGACATTCTGTGATTCTGTGACCAATTTTAAACTCCTGCAGGGGTTTCTTCCATCTTTGTGTTTGAGGGAAGTGTTTTCATGTAGATGGTGGAGGTCAGGGAGCTACCTTAAATGTTATCAGTGATTCCCACTCTTGTTTCTAGTGAACAGGTATGAACACTACAGGGAAAATAATCTATATAGTATTTAATAGCATCTCCTTGGCAGCTGCAAACCACAGCAGCAAAGAACTACCCTAGGAATGCCTCTATCACCTTAAATACCACTGCTCTGTAGCTGTTTCTGATTTTTTAGTATTTAAAGAAATGCAAAGTAAAACACTGGAAGCGCCTGAAAGTGGACAAAAAGAAGGGAGTAAAAATCACAGCTCTTTGCACATCAATAAGTTTTGAAGGATATTTTTGCTCACTGTTTACAGTGAGTTTGGAACTCCAAAGCTTACTGTTAAAAGGTCTGATTGAAAGCATGCTGATTTCCGATGATAAAACTCCTGCGGACATCAATGTGAGTAAGAACTAACACTCAGAAAGAAATACTCCATTCTCATCCTTGTTGGCATTGTGTTGCTACATAGTATGACAAGGTCTTTCTTACACCTTCAGCAGTATTTTATATAGTGCCTGCTGTGGCTTATCTAAAATCCAATATTAATGAGCATTCACCACAGAAATAAGAGTAAAGCAGAAGTGGTATCTTTATGCTGAAATTGATATTCATAAGTAAAACAACAGAAGTCACATTACTCAAATACTGTAAATGCTACATTTTTTAAACTATAAATGTAATTTAAACAAGGTCATTCATTTGGTTGCTGGAAAGCAAAAGGAGTGCTAAGCTGGATTTACTCTTATTCAAGGTAAAGGGATTTTGTGAAAGAAGGTAATTTATTGTACAGTAGAAGGCAACAGGTGATTTCTACTTCCAAACGCTGTGAGTGGATCTCAGGATAAGAGGTATGATGAGAAAAGGATGCTCCAGAATGTTTGGAAAGGACTCCCTGATTGCTGACAATGAGGTAATGCTGTTGTAAATGTGGTATCAAGTTTGCAAACTCTTACATTAGCAGGCCTTGACAAAGTGAAGTGGTAAATCCAGCCTCAATAAATCTCAATGTAGATTGTCATGATTTAACATTAATGCTGTGTTTAGAAGGAGTAGCATATGAAATGCAAGGCTTGAACTAAATGTGGCAGGATACAGGGTACCCAGAGGACACCCCAATGCACTGAGTCATCTGTCTGCGTTCCTTCCATTAGTCATATAGACATATGAGTACTCACAGCAGGGAGTGATGCAGGGCCAGGACCAATGTAAACCAGTGAAAGGATTAAAAAGACATAAATTAAGCTATTTACCCAACTCACAATGTTTAGGTTACTGCACTGTGGGTGGATGGCTAAGATAGCATGGAAGGAAGAGCACAAAAAGTGTTTCTAAAGACAGCCAAAACAGTCAGCATGTCCTGCTCTGCCTACACATTTGAGCATCCTGTAACACTGACTGTGGAGAGCATTCTTCTAACACCTCAGTGATCCATATGACTGATCTCTTTTAAGAGGAGGGTATTTGCAGACAGTATCTGCTTGTTTGCATCATACATAACTCCTGCATTTCCCTGAAGCTCTAGACTTTGCCTTTTTTATTTCATTTTTGATTTGCTCTTATTTTCCTGTCTTCATCATCTCTGATGAAATTGAAGCTAAGTGTCTCAGCAGTTATCTTTTGCTCTCACCTTTCAGCTGTTACATTTGAATGCAGTAACATTTTTTTCTGTTCCTGCATCCACGTAAGTCCTTTGTGGCTTTCAAACTTGGAGTGACCTCCAGTTCTCGGTATCAACACCAACAAAAAAAAAGATAGAGTTTTCCAGAGGGAGACAAAAGGAGGTTGAAGGAAAGAGACAGAATTCAAGATGGGAAATAGAGAAGGCATGTGAATGACTTGAGAAAGAGAATGCTCAGACTTGAAATGCAACAGGAATAATCCTTTAACAAAACAAAACAAGCAGATAGGAGTTCTGGAAATATTTTCCACAGTGGATAAGGAAAAATGAATGAGAAATCTCTCCCCTTTCCCAAAAGGATCAGCAGAAGTTTTTCTACTGTTGCTCAATTTTGTAAAATGCAAAATGTGTTTTTAGAAAGTAGTTTGAGAAAACTCTGAAATTTGAGCTTTTAGCCTGTACCCCAATTTCCTTCTACGTACCTGGTGAAATCCATCCTGATATCGCTCTTCAGGACAGAAGCCATAAGAGCATATGGCTTAATTTAGATACCTCCTCACACAAAACCATAATCTCACTCGGGTTTCAGACTGCATGATCTTTAGGACATTGGCAGAGGTCCCCTTTCAGCCTGGCACAGGGTCACAGAGGCTTGCACAAAGAACTTTAATTCCTTCATTCTGAGGTTATATAGGGTTGCAAAGAATTGCCGTGGGCAATCTCTGTACAAGATGAAGAGAAAATAAAAACAAAGGTACAAGAGAAAATGGGAGCTGAGCTGAGCAAAAGCCAGTGTCCAAAGCTGTCTGTTTAATACCCTGTGCTAGTCTTAGCTGCCTTGCCTAGACTAGGTGCCACTTTTTGTCTGCTGCAGAAAGCTACAAGCCGCCACTCCCTCCCAGTAGAAAAAATCTCTAGTTGATAACTGCCTAACATAAAGGTATTAAGGATTTTATATCCATGGCAAATTTTTCAAAAGAGCTGTCTCAGGCTGAGCATCCAGAATCAAAGGCTGCTTTTGAAAAGTTGACCTTGGCCTTTGGGGAGACGCTGCAAAGACTTTTCTTATAATGTTGCCTGAAAGGTAAATTTGAATCTCATTCTGTATTCCCACACTGGACTAAATTGAAAGTGTTTCCACTGATGTCAACAGCTTAATGAAAATTGTGGTAATTTCATGGAATTTTTTTGGGGGGGTGGAGGAGTGAAGGGGGGGGTAACTTACGCTGCTGCATGTATACATATGTGTGTACAGTAATTGAAAGACTTTTCTTTCCTGTTCACTATTGAAGTTTTTCCTTCCACTCTCTCTACTACTATATTCAAAACTTACTTCAGAGAGGTTTTTAATTTTTCTGTGTGCCCTTGAGATACATGAAGCAAATTTTAAAATATGATGGATAGGGAGAGAAGATAGCATTTCTGCAAAGCAGTCTGATATTCAGTAGAAACCTGTGATATAGAAAAGTTATGAACTAGTTATGGGCTAAGAAACTCATTACTCTGGACACTTGAACGTGTCCAGAGAAGGGCGACAAGGCTGGTGAGAGGCCTTGAGCACAAGCCCTATGAGGAGAGGCTGAGGGAGCTGGGATTGTTTAGCCTGGAGAAGAGAAGGCTCAGGGGTGACCTCATTGCCCTCTACAACTACCTGAAAGGTGGTTGTAGACAGGAAGGGGTTGGTCTCTTCTCCCAGGCAACCAGCACCAGAACAAGGGGACACAGTCTCAAGCTGTGCCAGGGGAGGTTTAGACTCAAAGTGAGGAGAAAGTTCTTCACTGAGCGAGTCGTTCGTCATTGGAATGAGCTGCCCAGGGAGGTGGTGGAGTCCCTGTCCCTGGAGGTGTTCAAGAGGAGCTTGGACGTGGCACTTGGTGCCATGGTGTAGTTATGAGGTCTTTGGAGACAGGTTGGACTCGATGATCCTTGGGGTCTCTTCCAGCCTTAGTTATACTGTGATACTGTGATAGTTCAGAGGAAAACCTATTCTAATTGTGATACCATGGTGCATTGTATTGCAGTTTCTTATTGGTATATTGTTTTGTAAGTTGTAGTACAATGTGGCCATGGTCTTATTGCATTCCATACTTCACCTCTCATCTTCCTTTTTTGGCTTACTTGGAGTTTATTATCTAGAAAAACATGAAATGCAGAGAAAATGGATGATATAAATGCCTTTTCAACTCTCCACAATTTGATGTATTTATCCTGATACAGAAAAATCCAATATGTCATAGATATATTACTGCTTTTTCTATTGCTGAGCTATTTGTCACTGTATTTCACCCTAAGAAGTATCTAAGTAATCACTCCTTAATCATTCGTTAAACATTAAGGAGTTTACAGTGCACTGTCCATTTCCAGTCTCGAAGCTGTTTATCCATTTATACAAATTAGATTTGCTTTAACACCAGCTTTTGTTGTTTCAATAATACCACAGTTAGACAATATTGCTCACTACTGGGAGAACAGCAAAGGCTATTGACGTGCCTGTTCAAAAAGACAAATTATTTCTTGTTTCCATTCCTCCCACAGGATATAATGATTTAGAAGAGTCACCTGAACTTCAAAATAGTAACTATACTCACCAAACTGCAAAGTTACCCAATATGACATGCTAAAATCTCAGATATGTTTATAACTTCCAGGATCTTATGGCATAACTTCTTTAAAATATGAAGTCCCCTGAGTTGTTTGGAAATTGCTAACTGGTTTCTCTGCCAAAGTATCTGCAGTTTCTTACTGCTGTAAGCAGATCCAGGCCCACACTCCACAGTCACTTCATTAATAAGAACCTGCAGCAATTCTTTTGAAGTCCATGCAGTTAACCAGCTGTAAAACCAATATTACTGTAATAAAATCCAGACCTACCACGGCCATACTTTCTGCCATGTAGAATAGACTAGAATAGAATTAACCAGGTTGGAAAAGACCTTTGAGATCATTAAGTCCAACCTATCACCCAACACCATCTAATCAACTAAACCATGGCACCAAGTGCCCCATCCAGTCTCTTCCTAAACACCTCCAGTGATGGTGATCCCAGCACCTCCCTGGGCAGCCCATTCCAATGGCCAATCTCTCTTTCTGGGAAGAACTTCTTCCTAACATCTAGCCTAAACCTCCCCTGGCGCAGCTTGAGACTGTGTCCTCTTGTTCTGTCACAGGTTGCCTGGGAGAAGAGACCAAACCCCACCTGGCTACAACTCCCTTCAGGTAGTTGTAGACGGCAATAAGGTCTCCTCTGAGCCTCCTCTTCTCCAGGCTATGTACCACACTCAATTCTCAGGCTACTTCCAGCTTCTAACTAAAAGTAGAAAACAATAGTACCTCTGGTAGTCCAGAGTAGTGGCAACCACCGGTAAGTTTAAATTCTTTGTAGTGGTGACCACTATGACTGAAGAGTTGCAAATGCAGTCACCATGCATAACTCCTCTTGCTCAGGGATATAGCTAGGGTCCTCTTGACACCTAGCACAATCCTCATTCCTCTAGAGTATATTGCACGTATCCTGTACATAGCTTAGTTAGAAAAAAATGTTTTTTCTACCAATCAGGGCCATGTATGAAAATAATTCCATCTCTCTGTGCTGCATGTATTATGATTATGGATGTGCTGAAGCACCAATAATCAATCTCAGTTACTGGAGAACGTGTTGTCACTTGCTGCTCTTAGTCATATAAAGTGTTGTACAAAGAAGCAGAAGTAATACAGCCTGATTTTCATGGAGGTATTATTGTACATGAAGTGGTGAAATGTTATACATTATGATAGGAACACAAGCTGCTCAGTGTTGTTCATTTTGCTGTGCTTTTATAAATGGTTATGGAAGTAAAATGTAAGCTGTGTGGCTTCGCTGTCAGCTAGAGTATCTTGGGCTTTTCTCCCACTTTCTTCCCCCATCCAAGCAACTCGCAGAGGTGGCATTATCAAACATTTTCTCCCTCTTCCCAATGAGCCATTTTCTTTCTGCAGGAATTAGTTTAAAATTATCCAATCCATATGGTATAAAGTTGACATCTCTTTGTAAGTTGTGTCAGCTGGCAGTAAAACAGTTCAGAGGTGCAGAGATATTAAAGCAAAACAGCCAAACATTCATTTTAATCTCATTTACTTGGAGGAAACTTCACCGCGGGTTTTAATTTAAGCACATGATTGGTGTTTTGTTGAGTTGGAAAATTCTGCAAAGGATGCTCTCCCAGCAGCAAATAGAAGCCTAAAACTCAGCAAGTGCTGCTGAATTGACTTCCAGTGAGTACAAAATAAATTAATTTGAAGGGTGAAAAAAAAATCTCTGAAGTTCACACTTCGTGCCAAAGATTTTCTTACACCCAGAGCCATAAATCTGAGGAGGAGTAAATTGGCTAATGACAAGACCTAACCTGTGCAATTATATGAGGTCTTCTCAAAGCCTGGTATTTCCTTTTAGCGTCTGCAAATTTTTAGCCTGCAGGCTGAAAGGAAGAATACTGTTAAGCTGCCACTTCAGGGTGTTAGGTTGCTCGTGGCTTCTCTCTATTTTTGTCATCCAAGGTTGTGATGATTTTCCCAGGGATTTCTGTTGTTACTGCCATATTAGTTCATAGTGTAGCTGGGTCATAGCATTGTTTTGAATGATCTTGGGCTCAGCTCAAGATTGGCAGCAAGAACAGATTAGATTGTAGCTTTTCTTAGACCTCCACATGCAGAAACAGAAATATAATTGCATTTTTGTGTTTGCCTTTGATATTTACAGCACTGTCCCTACCCTGAGAAGAGACAGCTTTATCTTCCATATCTTGTAATAATGAATGAACAAATATCTATAATGTTATTTAAAAAAAAACACCTTTTGGTTTTTTTTGCTTGGTTTAAGAACCTTGATGCAATGTATGCAAACTTTCAGTTTGAGGAAATACAATCCTGTTTCCCCAGGCCTGGTAGCTGTGGCTGTGAACCTTGCTGTTGGTCTTATTATAATGAAATTTCCATTACTTTGCTCCATCATCAGCTTCTCAGATCGGTGCATCTTGCTTGTTTCCTGAAGGCAATAAAGATAGGCAAGGACTGTCTCTGGTAAATGCCCTGCTCTAGAAAGCCCATATATTTCTGTATTTGTGCTCTTTAGAACAGTTTATTTTTGCACATGTGCTGTCTCATTTCGCTTCTGCCCAGGCCGCCTTCAAACCATGACTGTTTCCTGGGGAGGTGGGAGCGTGCGGGTCTGCAGAGGAGAGGAGTGATGCAAAGCTCTGGCTTGTCGTGGTGCCTTTCCTGCCTCAGACATTTAGGGTTAATCATTTTATACAAAGCATGTTCTGAGGTAGTTTTTTCTTGTTACCATTTGCAATGGGATTTGTGGGCGCTCGTATTTGAAATGGGTGCTTGGACTTCCATAGTTTAACGCAGATAATAATGCGGCCGTGGAAGGAAAGATACGCTGAAGTATTTCAAAAGAGGAGCTGTGATTGAAATACAGTAGCGAAAAGCTGACAGATACAGTTTATCAAAGTGCTGCAGTTTACCTTCCTCCAGAAGGAGAGTGGCTGCTTTCATATTCACTAATCCCCAAGTAACTATCAGGAAATATTAAAATACACATTTTATTAGTTTCATTTAATTTCTTAATTGCTCAAATTCAGTTTACCAATTTATTGCTGTGTGAAATGCTTAGAGGCGATGCGTACATTAAAGGGATTATTTACATGTAATCCCTCCCTCCCAAAGGATACAAACTGATCATTTATGAATCCTGATTTACACTCTGTAACAATACCAGATGAATGAAATAGTTACTGTAGAATCATGTAGCTCCTGGAAGTGCAGTTGCTGTGTGGAGCATCTCGTTCGTTCTCGCTGATCATTTTAGTAAAGGTGCATGAACTTCACTTTTAGAATTTAGATGAACCAAACTAAAACTGCCTGCTGCAATTGGACCATTCATTTTCAAGGAGTAGGCGCAATCAAGACATTTCCATTTAACCTTGGGGAAAAGCCTGTTTTAAAATGTAACCCGTGTTCTGTTTGGGGTGTGGATTATTTTCAGCGAGGGTTATGATTTCACAGGAAAGATTTATAATTAGTTTTAACATAATTGGCAGGGATTTGCCGTTGAGATGCAGCCTTGCAGCTAGCTCCCTGCCTGTGAATATCGCTGTGGGTATCTGTTTGCCAGCCAAAAGGTGTGAAAGCAAGGTGTATTAAGAGAATGGAGAAGTCAGAAACCTGGATCACAGTGAACCAAAATGAATAAAACTTTTAAAAGTCTCTAAGTTCATTATATAGCAGGGTGCATCTTTAATCTCCAGTCTGCTCCTTGTGCACCTTTGCAGAATGATAAAATTCACATCTGGTTTAGAAGAGGTATTTATGTATCCTGTCAGTGTTATCCCTACCCCTTCTCTCTGGCCAGATGTAACTTGTTGTATTAGAAATGCTCACATTCTGAAAGCATGGCCATCTGTGCCAGCTGTAAATAGCATTAGGATTTCAGTGAATCTGCAAAAGCAATAGTCTCTAGCTTAAAATCAGACACTTGAAATCTGAAATATTCTGTCTCCATCGTGTAAGAATCACTCCACATTTGAACTCGTTTAGAATTCCACCTTGTTCTTTACTGGGGGGGATTTCTGTGTGCTTGTGCTTTGCTCTCGTTTCCCTGCAGACTGTGGTCTCCAAAGACTGGCAAATACAAAATAATTAAATGTTTAAAGAGATGCATATTGTCTGGTTTATGAGATTGAGATGGAGTAAAGCTGACACCAGCAAAAGAAAACAAAACAGTTTGCCAGTCCACACCCTG